>NC_056737.1:1351602396-1351649896 GCF_019279795.1 Protopterus annectens
GGGTGGTACCCATGTCCCTTATAGACAGAGGCAGCCTGCAAAAATTGTCAAACCCTGCTTGCTGACCCTTGCTATCTTTCCCCTAGACAGAGAAAACTGGGTGAAGTCCAGGGGGAACAGACATTTAGAGGCAGTAAAATCCACTTCATTAAGCTAGTATACATCATACAGTGGGCACAAAGGTACTTTGTTCAACATGTCAACAAGCAGGACAGATAGCAAAAGCAAGTTATACACTATTATCCTTCAGTTACCAAACTTATCTTAAAGTTTAATGTTAAAGTTTCTAAACAATGACACAAACACAAGTACTTTTTTCATGAATTGTAACATTAACATGGCATTCATTTCTAGGTGAAGCAGAGGAGACTTTAGGTCACCTACTACTAAGAAATCTCTCTCTTGCCTATAGGATTTCATTGATTGTTGCATCGCTGATCACTGAACTACACATCTCAAACATTTAGCTGGTGCACATGGTAAATGTCATTCCTTTACTAACAAATTCATCTGTGGAATTATGCTCTGATCTGCAGTTGCTCCATCTCTTTTAGTCAAAACACATTCTAGATACACCAAGAACAGTTAAGCTATGCCAAGCACTTCATAGGTGTATACTAGGCTAATGACCCTGGAACCTTTACAAGCCTAGCCCATAGGATTACCTTGGCATCGTGCCACTCTAACTTAGTTCCCAGTGCCTCTGTCAAGTAGAGCCACTGGAATGCTCCCGGGGTGAATTTTCTATTTCCTATCCACTCATCAGGATTTCTCTTGAAGAGGGCCAGTGAGGCACCCTGTTTGACATGCATGGGAATTGGGAAGTCTATTCCATAGCATGGGCAGTCTCTGGGTTATGAACCTGTCCCTCCAGCTTGTTCTGTTGATTGTGGTAATGAGGTTGAGGTCTCAGGACCGTGTAGTGCGGACGGATTGGGATTTCTTTAGATGTAGCATTTCTAACACAGCTGGGTCAGACATGGCTTTTTAAGTCAAGCAGAGATCGCCTCTAAGTAGGCGATATGAGACAGAGAATAAAAAGAGGTCTGGTGCAGACTAGAACGACTCCCCGCACAGCTCGAACAATAATACTTGAATTGCGAAAAAAAATCTTCCACAGGTTACATCCACAGATTTTATTACAATAAAATTCTTCCACAGGTTACATCTACAGGTTAAGCGCTTTCAACTGCCTAAAACACAGTCTTCATCAGAACCAGATAACTTGATAATTGTCCTGTTTATATATTAATTACTTGAAAAAAGGTGCCAACTTAATTAAAGCAACAGCTCTCCATAATTAATATATAAATATATTTAAATAAATATTTCAACTCATCCAAGTTACTGAATCAAATATAAAACATGATATATACATAAAAATATAAAAATAGTGCATTATACTAGTTAACATAAAAATATAATAGTAATAATCATATTACATATGAACCACTATTTACAACTTAAAAAATGTTAAAATAGTGTCATATTACATAACTACCATAAATATATATTTACCATAAAATATGCTACTTAACCTAATATTAAAAAAGGTTTTATACTAATGCTGTGTTGATACCAGGTAATCTAGTGGCATCAGTATATATTTGCCACTTACTTTCTTTCAACGCTAAGGACATTTTCCAGTCCCCCCATATAAATAACTGGTGACCTGGTCAATTATTGCAAATTTAAATAAATGCTCCCCACCTTTCCCTTGCATATGCCTATATAAAGCATTATTCTTATCCTGTACTTGTATTTTATAATAATGTTCATAGATGCGTTTTTTCAATTGCCTCTCTGTTTTACCTATGTAAAATGCAGGGCAGGCAGAACAGGTGGCAAGATATACCACCTGTTTGGTGTTACAATTACCTGCCCTACACCTCACAAAGGTATTGTTAATATCGGTCAATCTAACGAATGCAACTTCATTAATACGACTACATTGTTTACATGTTCCACATTTTTTAGTAGTAGTTTCTTTAGTATTTTTGTCTTTTCCATAGCTATCAACCCTTTCTAATAATCTTTTGAGATTAGGAGCTGTTTTATACACAAAAGTTGGATAACTCCCTAATTTGGTACCTATATGGTTGGAGGTCGCTATCAAATCCCAATGTCTGCATACAATATCCTTTATGTAATTTACATACGGTGTGTGCATTAACACACACACCCTATTATAAACCACATCCCTAGGTTCATCTTCCAATTTAACAAAGTTTATTTCTCCATTAAGCAACAACAATGTCTGAGAATCATAAAATATAGCAACAACTAAAGAATACCAGTGAGCAACAGCTCTACTTTCATAAAATTTAATGAACAGTTCAACTCTTCAGTTCAACTTCTCTAGCGCCTCGGCCACAGCCTTTACAGAGTAAAAAAATACAAGACTCACTCTAAGCAATATATATAACAGATCAAATGCAATTAAACAATTAATTACATAAAAAATTCAAAATGTTAAAGCTATACTAATCAAATAAAACTATGCCAGTTACACTCCTTGTTAAGTCCATATGGACACAAGGTATTATACTTCATAATAAGAAGTGATTATGTCTTAGCACACTTTTTTTAAAATCAACATTATGAAAATACACTGGTACATGTTCCAATACAGAGACTCTCATACAGTCCATATTACCATGGTGTTCATTATTAAAGTGCTCAGAAATAGGGCTTCTCATTTTTTTTTTATTTCTTACATCTCTAACATGTTCTTTTATTCTATGAGATAAAGTCCTTTTCGTTTCACCAATATAATATTTCTTACAAGAACAAAAAATGACATAAATAACTCCAGTACTTAAGCAGGAATATCTGGCTCTATTAGAGAACTTTTTACCATTAATTTCCTTTACCTCTATGTTTATATATTTACAAATAGAGCAATTATTGCAGGGAAAAGTTCCTATCTCATTAACATTAACATTAGTTAACATAATGTTTTTCTTTTCTTTATATATACTATGCACTAAAAATCCTGTATATTTTTACCTCTTTTATATGAAATAACCAATTCCACATTTCTAAGTGAAATAATTTCCTTTTTTGCAAAATCCCAATATTTTTTTATTATGTTGTTAATAATAGGAGAAAAATTAGTGTATTTTGTAACAAAAAATAATTTATCTGAATCCATGTCATTATTATTATAATTAATAAATTTATATTTATTAATTAATTTCTTTGTTCTAGTTTTTTTAAATACTTCATTAAAGGTTTCCATAACAGTAAATTCATTATACCCTCTATCAATAAACATATTAGCTGCCCTTAAAGCCTCATCAAAAGCCAGTTTAACATTGCTACCAAGTCTTTTAATTCTAACAAACTCACCATATGGAATAGATGTTAAAGTATGAGTAGGATGACAACTACTTCCACACATTTTCCAATTCATTTGATCAAATTTCCTATGTATACTAGTTTGTATTTTTTTACCATTCACCCCAGACAGGGCAATGTCTAAAAAATTAACTTTTTCTCCTATATGAGTATCATCAAATTTAATACCTAAATTATTATTATTTAATTCATTAATGAAATTAATGGATAAATCATAACCTCCATAACAAATAAAAACTAAATCATCTATAAATCTATAATATCCAATTACACGCTTCCTAAAGAATTGATGTCTATATATATATTCATTTTCAAAAAAACCCATAAATAAATTTGCGTAAGCAGGGGCAAAAGCAGCCCCCATAGCTGTTCCCTTCAACTGTTGGTATAAAATACCATTGAATTCAAAAATATTATGGGTTAAACAAAATTCAGTAAGCTCCAATATATAATGTGTTTTTGGACTATCACCCATAAAAAATAACATAGCCTCTAGACCAAATTTATGGGCTATGTTAGTATAAAGACTCAAACATCAGTAGTAATAAAATACATACCTTCTAACCAACAAATATCCTGTATTTTATAAAGGAAATCATAAGAGTCTTTAATATAGGAGGGCAGTTTAATGACTTCTTTTAACAAATATTCATGTAACAAACTACATAAGTTATATGTGAAAAAGCCAAAGGCAGATACAATTGGACGACCAGGTGGCCTTTCTAAATTCTTATGCACCTTAGGTAAGCAAAAAAATTTTGCTACCTTACTATTTTTAACAATAATTTTACGATCTATATCTGGTTTAGTAAGGTAATGTAATCTAACACCCTTATTAAGTAAGGTTTTAAAGTCTTGTTCCGCTTTTAAAAGGAGAGCGGCATCTACCTTTAAATAAACTTCCTTGTTATTGAGATGGTTCATACACGTCATAATAATCACATGAATTAAGAACAACCAATTTCCCTCCTTTGTCAGAGGGTTTAAAAATAATATCATTATTTCTACTTAATAATTGCAACTTATCCCATTGTTCTTTAGTTAAATTAAAACATTGTTTTTTTACTTAAGAAATCTTCAAGTTCTTTTTCTAACAGAATATGGAGCGTAGTGTCAAATCTTTGAATATTAGCATTTTTACATACAGGCACAAAACAGCTGTTGTTTTAAGCTGTTAGTATCTAACCAACTATATGCATTATTATCACCCTCATTATCTGACATACAGGAATAATATGCATCCTCGCTGTCTGTGTCACTTTCTATGAATGCTTCATTAATAGTGTTATTACATTCATTACGCGTACCATTTTGCATCTTAAAAAAATAATCTTTTAAATTCATTTTACGATACAAATTAAACAGCTCTATTTTCAATTCATGTTTACGTGGTAAACTAGTTGGAATAAATTTAAGTCCTTTCATAAGGACTGATAATTCAATATCATCAAATTGGTAGTTAGACAAATTAATTACATATTCAGTAGTAATAGTCCCTAAAAAAGAATTATGTCCATCTACCTTTTTTGAAACGTCAAAATAACCTCTTAATAGTCCAACCACGTAGGATAAAAATAACAGTAACCAGCCCACAGCTCGAGCAAGACGTTGAATTCAGTAGGCAAACAATATATTTTGCAGTTAAAACACAGGTTTATTTCAACAAATAAAATCCAGCTATACAATGATCTGTTGGTTAAGCGCTTTCATCTGAGTACCTCAGATTTCATCAGAACCAAGATTTACTCGTTCAACTCTCGTTTTTAAAATAAAATTGGCGCCAAAAATATCAAAGGGTGTACTTTCTTAAAGATACATTTCCGAAACCTTATGAAATTAAACACAAACTGATTACAGAAAAGTTACCCTATAAAAGTCATTTAAAATATTGAAAACAATACTATTATACAAGTTATGTTAATATATATGTGAAAAAATGCAAAAATGTGAAAATGTGAAATGTTTCATGGTTATCCATTCCAATTCATTTGTACCTTATAAATTATGTACAATATAATGTAAAAATCTGTGTTGTAAGTTGTGTTAGACATTCCTATAC
This sequence comes from Protopterus annectens, assembly GCF_019279795.1. NCBI lineage: Eukaryota > Metazoa > Chordata > Ceratodontiformes > Protopteridae > Protopterus > Protopterus annectens. The sequence continues at coordinate 1,351,607,816 of NC_056737.1, forward strand.
TAAAATTGATAAACTTCCACTATTATACACAATACAAGCAATATTTATAAAAATAAAAGTAAAATAAATTAAATAAATAGTATATAGGTATCAAGAAACTAATACTTATCCCCGGTCCAAGATTAAAAATGGCTTAATACTAATGAAATCATTAAGACCGGGGAAAGTAGTAGCATCACAATATATTTGCCATTCGCTTTCTTTATATGCTAGCCATGTCTTCCAATTACCACCATATGCTGATTGTTCTACCTGATCTATAATCATAAATTTAAAAGTATGATCTTCACTCTTGTCCAGGACGTGTCTACTTAGGGCATTTTTAATATCTTTTTTCTTTATTCTGTAAAGATGTTCATAAATTCTTGTTTTGAATTTTCTCTCTGTCTTGCCTATATAATAAGCAGGACAGGTAGAACAGGTGGCGAGATATACTACCCTCTGAGTATTACAGTTTCCTGTAATACTCCGACACTTGGTTTTCATCAAATTTTCCAATCTAACCATACTCTCTTCATTAATGTTCTTGCACTGCTTGCAAGAGCCACACTTTTTTGTTAATCTTCTTTTCTTCTTTGTCCTAGTGTAAGAACTAACCTCCAAAAGTTTTTTCAAGTTGAGAGCAGTTTTGTAAACACAAATGGGGTTGTTCCCAATGTTGGCCAAAATATTGTCAGAGGTATTCAATAATTCCCAATGCCTTTTAACTATTTCCTTCACAAGATTAGTGTATGGACTAAACATAATGATACAAACTGTTCTACTAATGTGAGAATTATTATTTTTATTTTCTCCTAGTGGTTGTCCCAACAGGGGTTTATATCTCGTACCCCAGTTATCTTTAACAAATTTAGCCACATTTTTTACCATTCTTTTTGGATATTTTCTGTCCAAGAACATCCGTGAAATAGTATCTATTTCTTTTTCCATACTCTCTTTGGAAGAAGACATCCTCGCTGCCCGGATATATTGTCCCTTAAGCACATTCCTAAAAACATGTTGGGGGTGACAACTACCAAATTCTATATAGTCGTTTGAAAAAGTAGATTTTCTATAAATCTGTGAAGCAAATCCATCAGGGGTGGTACTTATAAAGGTGTCTAAGTAGGCAATGCCTAGTTTGTCCATCTTATAAGTGAACCTTAGGAAGTTAGTGCTTGAATTAATATAATCAATAAATCTCTTAATATCTTCAGAAGGGCCCTTCCAAATAATAAATAGATCATCCAAATACCTAGAATAAAGGGAAATATTTTTAAAAAATTCACTAGGAAACAAAAACTGATTTTCCCATTCAAGCATGACCAGGTTTGCGAAAATGGGGGCACAAGAAGCCCCCATAGCCACTCCTCTGGTCTGCCTAAAATATTCTCCTTTGTGTTGGATGTAGTTGTGGTCAAGAATTAGCCCCATCATATCCAGGATTAGGCTAATTCTGTCCCAACTTAGCCCTGAATATTTTTTCAAGCTATTTTCAAAAAATTCCAAACCTATTGTACAAGGAATACAAGAAAATAAATCTTGTACATCTATTGTAATTAAAATCATATGCTCGGACCATACATCAGACGTGAATCTACTCAAAAATTCCCAAGAATCTTTAACCAAATGGGGAACCATGTTGTAAATATGTTTGGTCCACTGGTCAATTGTAACACCCATATTGTAAGTCTTGGAATGAGAACCAGCTATAATAGGTCTAAAGGGTGGGGTCTCAATAGATTTATGAATTTTTGGGATTCCAAAAATACAAGCAACTCTTGGAAATTCGGTTCTCAAAAAATTATAAATTTCATTAGTTATGCGGTTATCCAACAAGTATTCTTCTATAATTAAATCAATCCAATGGTAACCTATATTAATCTGATTTAGAGAAACTTCTTCATAATTTCCAGAAGTAAACAAAATATCGTGTATTGCTTTAGTGTAATTCTCTGTATCAAAAATAATGATACCCCCTCCCTTGTCTGGTTTCATTAATCTAATATTTTTGTTGTTTACCACATTCTGTAGACATTCTCTCTCCCCTTTGGTTAAATTGTCTTCAAAGGGGGCATTAAAGTTATTTCTGGTATGTATATTCTTGTGTAATCTGTAAATATCCCTACAAACCATTTTTTCATAAATCCCCACTTGGGGGTGGGGGTTAGGTATGTATGTACTCTTTTTACTAAGTCTATCTTTTCTTTGGTTTCTTCCGAGGTCGAAATCATTTTTAAATTGTAGGGCCAAATTTAATCTTCGACAGAATAGCTTTATTTCCTTAACAACATCAACAAAATTAAATTTTACTGTCGGAATGTATTTCATTCCCTTGCTGAATAGATTAAAAAATTCATTTGAAATATAAAAATTAGTATAGTTATAAACTTTAAAACCAGCAAAAGATGAAACTAAAGGGCCTTTGTTATTTGTAGCATCCTCATTCTTAGATGGTTGATCAGTATTGTGCATATCCACCCCTCTTTCCCCTATAACACGATCCAGGTTAACCAATGGGGAAATAATAGGGGGATTGTTACATAATGAAAAATCATTGCACATTAAACCATCTTTATTTAAAACATTTTTGATGTTCAATACTTTCTCTGGTATTGCTTGGGTGCAGGGTGGTGTCTCCCCCCTTGAAAATTTGAGTTTTCCTCTATCCTGTCCACCCTATTAGAAAAATTTCTTTCTGAGACCTCATATCCTTTTTTAACACTTCTACCTTCAATAGGACATGGCCATATATAGACTTTGTGTTCCCTGTATGAACACAAGTCCCTGTCAATTTTCTTAAGTTTCCTACTATACACATTTTTTGCTTTGTTCTCAGCATATATAAATTGTTTGTGATACAGTTCATGCCATTCATCAAATCTAGCATTATTCACAATCTCTTCATTTAAAGTTTCCACTTCATTTAACAACACAGAAATTTTCCCATCATTATACTTAATTAGTTTCTTGATAAAATAGAAACCAAATTCATCAAACATTTCATTAAAATCACGAATAACATCCTCTTCATATTTTAAACCCAAAGGTAGTTTAAAAAATCTAATGCCCTTAGGAACTATGCCTAAGGTAAGACATTTTCCAAAACTCAAATTTTCAAGGGGAGAGACACCACCCTGCACCCAAGCAATACCAGAGAAAGTATTGAACATCAAAAATGTTTTAAATAAAGATGGTTTAATGTGCAATGATTTTTCATTATGTAACAATCCCCCTATTATTTCCCCATTGGTTAACCTGGATCGTGTTATAGAGGAAAGAGGGGTGGATATGCACAATACTGATCAACCATCTAAGAATGAGGATGCTACAAATAACAAAGGCCCTTTAGTTTCATCTTTTGCTGGTTTTAAAGTTTATAACTATACTAATTTTTATATTTCAAATGAATTTTTTTAATCTATTCAGCAAGGGAATGAAATACATTCCGACAGTAAAATTTAATTTTGTTGATGTTGTTAAGGAAATAAAGCTATTCTGTTGAAGATTAAATTTGGCCCTACAATTTAAAAATGATTTCGACCTCGGAAGAAACCAAAGAAAAGATAGACTTACTAAAAAGAGTACATACATACCTAATCCCCACCCCCAAGTGGGGATTTATGAAAAAATGGTTTGTAGGGATATTTACAGATTACACAAGAATATACATACCAGAAATAACTTTAATGCCCCCTTTGAAGACAATTTAACTTTGAAGACAATTTAACCAAAGGGGAGAGAGAATGTCTACAGAATGTGGTAAACAACAAAAATATTAGATTAATGAAACCAGACAAGGGAGGGGGTATCATTATTTTTGATACAGAGAATTACACTGAAGCAATACACGATATTTTGTTTACTTCTGGAAATCATGAAGAAGTTTCTCTAAATCAGATTAATATAGGTTACCATCGGATTGATTTAATTATAGAAGAATACTTGTTGGATAACCGCATAACTAATGAAATTTATAATTTTTTGAGAACCGAATTTCCAAGAGTTGCTTGTATTTTTGGAATCCCAAAAATTCATAAATCTATTGAGACCCCACCCTTTAGACCTATTATAGCTGGTTCTCATTCCAAGACTTACAATATGGGTGTTACAATTGACCAGTGGACCAAACATATTTACAACATGGTTCCCCATTTGGTTAAAGATTCTTGGGAATTTTTGAGTAGATTCACGTCTGATGTATGGTCCGAGCATATGATTTTTCTTACAATAGATGTACAAGATTTATTTTCTTGTATTCCTTGTACAATAGGTTTGGAATTTTTTGAAAATAGCTTGAAAAAATATTCAGGGCTAAGTTGGGACAGAATTAGCCTAATCCTGGATATGATGGGGCTAATTCTCGACCACAACTACATCCAACACGAAGGAGAATATTTTAGGTAGACCAGAGGAGTGGCTATGGGGGCTTCTTGTGCCCCCATTTTCGCAAACCTGGTCATGCTTGAATGGGAAAATCAGTTTTTGTTTCCTAGTGAATTTTTTAAAAATATTTCCCTTTATTCTAGGTATTTGGATGATCTATTTATTATTTGGAAGGGCCCTTCTGAAGATATTAAGAGATTTATTGATTATATTAATTCAAGCACTAACTTCCTAAGGTTCACTTATAAGATGGACAAACTAGGCATTGCCTACTTAGACACCTTTATAAGTACCACCCCTGATGGATTTGCTTCACAGATTTATAGAAAATCTACTTTTTCAAACGACTATATAGAATTTGGTAGTTGTCACCCCCAACATGTTTTTAGGAACGTGCTTAAGGGACAATATATTCGGGCAGCGAGGATGTCTTCTTCCAAAGAGAGTATGGAAAAAGAAATAGATACTATTTCACGGATGTTCTTGGACAGAAAATATCCAAAAAGAATGGTAAAAAATGTGGCTAAATTTGTTAAAGATAGCTGGGGTACGAGATATAAACCCCTGTTGGGACAACCACTAGGAGAAAATAAAAAGAATAATTCTCACATTAGTAGAACAGTTTGTATCATTATGTTTAGTCCATACACTAATCTTGTGAAGGAAATAGTTAAAAGGCATTGGGAATTATTGAATACCTCTGACAATATTTTGGCCAACATTGGGAACAACCCCATTTGTGTTTACAAAACTGCTCTCAACTTGAAAAAACTTTTGGAGGTTAGTTCTTACACTAGGACAAAGAAGAAAAGAAGATGAACAAAAAAGTGTGGCTCTTGCAAGCAGTGCAAGAACATTAATGAAGAGAGTATGGTTAGATTGGAAAATTTGATGAAAACCAAGTGTTGGAGTATTACAGGAAACTGTAATACTCAGAGGGTAGTATATCTCGCCACCTGTTCTACCTGTCCTGCTTATTATATAGGCAAGACAGAGAGAAAATTCAAAACAAGAATTTATGAACATCTTTACAGAATAAAGAAAAAAGATATTAAAAATGCCCTAAGTAGACACGTCCTGGACAAGGGTGAAGATCATACTTTTAAATTTATGATTATAGATCAGGTAGAACAATCAGCATATGGTGGTAATTGGAAGACATGGCTAGCATATAAAGAAAGCGAATGGCAAATATATTGTGATGCTACTACTTTCCCCGGTCTTAATGATTTCGTTAGTATTAAGCCATTTTTAATCTTGGACCGGGGATAAGTATTAGTTTCTTGAAACCTATATACTATTTATTTAATTTATTTTACTTTTATTTTTATAAATATTGTTTGTATTGTGTATAATAGTGGAAGTTTATCAATTTTAGTATAGGAATGTCTAACAACTTACAACACAGATTTTTACATTATATTGTACATAATTTATAAGGTACAAATGAATTGGAATGGATAACCATGAAACATTTCACATTTTCACATTTTTGCACATACATATTAACATAACTTGTATAATAGTATTGTTTTCAATATTTTAAATGACTTTTATAGGGTAACTTTTCTGTAATCAGTTTAAGTGTTTAATTTCATAAGGTTTCGGAAATGTATCTTTAAGAAAGTACACCCTTTGATATTTTTGGCGCCAATTTTATTTTAAAAACGAGAGTTGAACGAGTAAATCTTGGTTCTGATGAAATCTGAGGTACTCAGATGAAAGCGCTTAACCAACAGATCATTGTATAGCTGGATTTTATTTGTGGAAATAAACCTGTGTTTTAACTGCAAAATATATTGTTTGCCTACTGAATCAACGTCTTGCTCGAGCTGTGGGCTGGTTACTTTTTTGAAACGTCCATCGCCCGAGTCTCTTTGGCATTCTGAATTCTGCCAGCCTCTTTTCCTGGAATTATTACTTTGCCCATGTTGTTCTGTGTAGGTCCTCCGAAAAGTTTCTGAGTTAGCGGCTCTAGGCAAATTAGGGAAGTCTTCTGCATCTCTTTCATCCTCATCAAACGATGATGCCCCGCTTTCACCTGAGAATAAACTTTTGTTTTTATAGTGTTCTGAAACCGGATTTCCTTTTTGAAAGGTTACATTCTTTCTCCTGGTTTTAGAGTTAATGGAAAAAACAAACGCCCTCTTGTGGTCATAGTCACGAATGTCTCTATTTAATTTATATTTTTTTCTATCTACAAGTTCTTTTTCATAGCTAGTTAGTTTAGCATTAATATTAGTCAGAAGATTTTCCAGTGTAGAATTAGATGTTAAATTAACTAACTGTTCACAAGTTGATTTAGTTTCAGAGACAAGTTTGAAGTGTCGACATTACAGACCGAGGTTAACAGGCTCATTGAGTTGGTGAGTGGCTTTGTGGCAGCTTCCAAACTAAATGAAAGAAAAATGGATTGCATAACATCAGTAAAATGTATCTCGGTGGAGGACTTTCATGCTACACCAATTGTTGTAGGTACATTGGATACAAACGCTCAGACAGATATTCCGAACGGGCAGTTGGTAGTGGAACAAGGTGAAGTACGCTCTATGCAGGATTCCCTTGACTATGTTGATAAGAATGTTATTGGGAATATGTCGCTTGCTAATGAATTCACTTTTGATTTTAGCCTATTTCATACCAGAGATGAAGCGGAGAGGAATGGGGCTAGACCGAAGGATCGTCAGGCTATACAAACATATTTGAATCATACAAGGACAGTTAAAGGAAATACAAACGGTACTGTTGTTAATAAGACTATTTCTAGCCCATGTTATGAAAGTAAAACCAAAAGACATTCTGGACATGTATATTTGAATTCTAAGAAAGTGATACACCATAATGGTGATATGATGGATGTATTTTTATGTGATGAATTTGATTTTGAAAATGTGGGGGAAAGTAACTATATTGCAGGGAGGCATGTTAGTTATACTAATGAACCTTTGAAAGAAATTATTTTTTCTTTGGGTAAGAAATTGCTTCAAATTAAGAATGCAAAAATTGACAATGCATATTTGTCCAAATGCCTTAAAATTAAGGTGGTACCTAAGGGATTGAGGTTTTTCAAATTACCGTTGGGTCTTGATTACAAAGCGGTAGTTATTAATGAATTTAATAACTTATTTGATGGTTTTGGATTTTCATATATGGAATTACGTATCAAATTAAATGATGAAAAGCTGACCACTTTAGTAAGTGAGGTGGAAGGATTGAATGACAATATAGTTAGGCATATGGAATTTGAAACATGGAAGGAATTATATAATAAGCAATTCACATTAGCTGAAAATAAAGCAAATAGTATTTATCATAGGAAAAATAGAAAGATCCAACGAGATATAGAAGTATATCAGAATAATAGAGCTTATGTGTGGCCACAGGATAGAAGCAGCATACAAAAGGAGAGATATGTGAGTAATAGAAATAGATTAACGAGTGTGGAAAGAGAAGAGAATTTTCAAGGGGGAAGATTTTTTCCAGCCCCCAAGAGGCAGTACAACCAGTGGAACAAAGTAGTAAGATAAATGACATCCAGAATAAGGAGTTAGATTTGTTACCCCACCCCCTTAATATTAATACCACACAACAGTTAGTTGAGTTACAGATTGATGATGGTATATAACAGATAAATGTTTTGGATGTAGAAGTGGAAGTTATTAATTGTAAAGAGGATGTTACTCGTATATTAAGCACACACAATAGTTTTAATGTGTTTAACTACACAGATTTAGATATTAGCAAGGTACTGGTTCAGCTGTTAAGTAAAGGTATGAAATTTGTTCCAACAACAGGTATTAATTTAGTGGATACCATTAAGGAGATTAAATTTTACTGCAGAAGGCTGAATTTAGCGTTACCATTTGGACAAAGTGATACTAATAATGATATAACTAGGAATAATGAACTCAGGAAAAAAAGTTCATATGTCCCAGTATCAAATTTGCAAGTAGCACAATTTGAAAAAATGGTATGCAAAGATATATATTGGTTTAACAAAACAATTAGGAATAAAAAAGACAACTCATACAATAATATATATATCAAGATAATTTAACAGTAAATGAACGGAATTGTCTGAATCAGTTGATACATAATAATGACATAAGAATCATGAAGCCTGATAAGGGGGGAGGCATTGTAGTTTATTATACGTTGGATTACAATATGCAAATATGCAACATATTGCATGAGTCTGGCAACTATGAGGAAGTTTCCATTAATCAAATTAACATTTGATACAAAAGAATTGACCTGGCCTTAGAAGAATATCTATTGGATGACAGAATTTCAAATGAAATATACATGTTTATGAAAATTGATTATCCTATTTTGGCCAAAATTATTGGTATACCTAAGGTCCATAAATCTATAGAAAACCCCCCATTCAGACCTATTATATCTGGTTCTAAGTCTAAAACATTCAATATAGGGGTGGTTATTGATAGACGGACCAAACACGTGTATAGACACATTCCACGTTTAATGATAGATTCTTGGAACTTCTTAGGTAAACTTACACCTGATTTCTGGAACGTAGATCTAACTTATTTGACAACAGACGTTATAGACTTATTTTCAAGTATACCTAAGGACATCGGACTAGAATATTTTTGTAACAGTCTGAGGAAATTTTCTGATTTAAGTTGGGATAGGATCAACTTAATAACGGATATGATGGCTTTAGTACTTGACCATAATTATATTACATTCCAAGGAGAATATTTTAGGCAGAGCAAGGGCGTTGCTATGGGGGTGTCTTGTGCCCCCATTTTTGCCAACCTTGTAATGTTGGAATGGGAATCAGAATTTTTGTTGAAAAGTAGGTTCTATACAGATATAGCATTTTATGCTAGATATCTAGATGATTTATTTATATTATGGAAGGGTAAAAAGGAGACAATAGGAGAATTTATGGAGTATATAAACAGTACTACACAATTTTTAAAGTTTACACATAATTTAAGTAGCCAAGGAATTGCTTATTTAGACACATTTATAAGCCACACGGATGAAGGTTTTACATCAAGGATATATAGAAAAACTACTTTCTCAAATGATTGCATTCAGTTTAATAGTAATCATCCATCATATATTTTCAAAAACGTTGTTAAAGGGCAATGTATTAGAGCGGCACGCATGTCATCCACAAAGGAAGTTATGGATGCTGAATTGCAGGGGATTTTTAGGATGTTTGAAGATAGGGGATATCCTGTGAGAATGTTAAAGGATACAATAAATTATGTCTCCAAACAGTGGGGCAAAAATATGTGCCTTTGATGGGTAAATTTAATCAAAATAATGGAGAAATAAACTTTGTTAAATTGGAAGATGAACCTAGGGATGTGGTCTATAATAGGGTGTGTGGGTTAATGCACACACTGTATGTAAATTACATAAAGGATATTGTATGCAGACATTGGGATTTGATAGCGACCTCCAACCATATAGGTACCAAATTAGGGAGTTATCCAACTTTTGTGTATAAAACAGCTCCTAATCTCAAAATATTATTAGAAAGGGCTGATAGCTATGGAAAAGACAAAAATACTAAAGAAACTACTACTAAAAAATGTGGAACATGTAAACAATGTAGTCGTATTAATGAAGTTGCATTCATTAGATTGACAGATATTAACAATACCTTTGGGAGGTGTAGGGCAGGTAATTGTAACACCAAACAGGTGGTATATCTTGCCACCTGTTCTGCCTGCCCTGCATTTTACATAGGTAAAACAGAGAGGCAATTGAAAAAACGCATCTATGAACATTATTATAAAATACAAGTACAGGATAAGAATAATGCTTTATATAGGCATATGCAAGAGAAAGGTGGGGAGCATTTATTTAAATTTGCAATAATTGACCAGGTCACCAGTTATTTATATGGAGCGGACTGGAAAATGTCCTTAGCGTTGAAAGAAGGTAAGTGGCAAATATATACTGATGCCACTAGATTACCTGGTATCAACGACAGCATTAGTATAAAACCTTTTTAATATTAGGTTAAGTAGCATATTTTATGGTAAATATATATTTATGGTAGTAATGAAATGGTATGTAATGTGACACTATTTTAACATTTTTTAAGTTCTAAATAATGGTTCATATGTAATATGATTATTACTATTATATTTTTATGTTAACTAGTATAATGCACTATTTTTATATTTTTTATATTTTTATGTATATATCATGTTTTATATTTGATTCAGTAACTTGGATGAGTTGAAATATTTATTTAAATATATTTATATATTAATTATGGAGAGCTATTGCTTTAATTAAGTTGGCGCCTTTTTTCAAGTAATTAATATATAAACAGAACAATTATCAAGTTATCTGGTTCTGATGAAGACTGTGTTTTAGGCAGTTGAAAGTGCTTAACCTGTGGATGTAACCTGTGGAAGAATTTTATCGTAATAAAATCTGTGGAAGATTTTTTTTCGCAATTCAAGTATTACTGTTCGAGCTGTGCGGGGAGTCGTCCTAGTCTGCACCAGACCTCTTTTTATTTATTCGTTTTAGTTTGTGGTTTACATAGTTGCTGTTTTGAAACAGAGAATAGTTATGAGTTTTTTTTTTCGAGTCTGTCCATACAGGACAAGTGTTTAAGGGCTAGGATCCTCTTTGTGATGTACTTTTGTGGCCTCTCTAGTTGTTGCAGGTGTCTAGTGAGGTACATGCCAAATGAGGCATTGTACTCCATGATTGGCCTATTGAGGGAAGAGTACAGGGAGACAATGACCTCTTTCTTCCTGGATGCAAAGCCCTTAGTAATGAGATGTGCCACACAGGACTTTCTGACCACAGTGGCAATGTGGTGGTCAAAAGAGAGGTTGCTGTCAACCTGTGTTCCCAGATCTCTTATGATACCTTATGTGTTCAGTGGACTACCATCAATGTGGTAATTCATGAGAACCGGGTTTTTCCCAAAGTGGATGACGACACTTTTTGGCATTGAGCTTAAGGCCATGGTTCTGACACCAGTCGTTGGTCTCAGTGAGGCCTTTCTGTAGATGTCAACATCATTTGGAGCGTTAATTATGGCTCCCAACTTGCAATTGTCTGCGAACATTGTCAGATTTTCTTTATTCCACGTTTCCTTTCTCTGTTCATCAAATCTCCACCTAGACAGCTGAAATCCAAATAAATGTAACCTACCCAGATAAATGGAAAACTAATATGTTCTACTTTCCACTAAGATAAATGGAAAGTAGAGTTTTATAACCAAAAGAATAAGCTATAAATCACAATATCAAATGTAAACAGCACACATACTTGCACACATGCATCTAGTTAAAGTGCCAGAACATGCTTCTCAATTCTTCTGTATCCCCATACAACTTCTCAAAAACTCCAACACATAGCAGGAAGTTTACTTCCTGCTATGTGTTGGAGTTTTTGAGATTTTTTCCTTTTGGTGTTTTGTTATCCCCATACATCTTCCACGTATGATGTGATGTGGACAGGTGGTAAAATGATTCAGGTCATTATAGGTTCATAGGTTCATACTAGGCTATCTGCCCTAGGGCATTTATAAGCCTAGCCAGAGTGTGTGTGGCTTTCACCACCCCTTAGGATGAGAATACTATACCCATTAGTTTGCTGTGCCTCTGTCCAGCAGTGATACAGAGATGATTCCCGGGGTATAAGCTACAGATACAAGGTGGGCAATGATCAGGTCTGAAATCAGAGCAAGCAGTTAAAAAAAAAAATAAGCACAGACACATGCAGCATAAATACATGAGATGGCATACTTCTGGTTGAGTGTTAGGCTACACATATTCCACTATACAATAAATATGCATAATATGCTGGAACTGAAAAAGCATCTCATGGCATACAGCATACAATCAATGCTTCTTAACTCTCTCTAGACAAGACCACTATAGGAAACAAAAATCCACAACACAAAACAGAAAAACAGTCATACACACAATGTTCCTGCAAGGGTCACTCAGAGAACATGTATCTATATACAAAGTATAAGAACACCTAACTAAAAAGCCTTTTGAAACTACTACTAACGACAATATCATCATCTTCACATGATTATCTTGCTCGCTTCTGTCACCATGGTAATAATATACATCTATGTTCTTAATGTTTAATAACTGAAAAAACAATGAAATTTAACAACATAGTTTGTAACTGAACAGAAAAACGTAGAGCAGTATAAAGCTTTCAGACTATACAAACTCACCTGATGCAAATAACTAATCATTTACAATAGCTGCATTCATTCTAAGATATTAATCTGAAAAATGGAATGGTGGCTGGATGAAATTATTTACTTAAAAAAAGTTAAGCATACTGCTTCAGTTTAACTAACTTGCTTGTAAAAAAAGCATGAACTAATACCTAAATGCAAGTACAAAAATATAACTCTGGGAAAACACTCCTCAGGAACCTCCATAATATTTTGGTGCAACCATATACTAAAATATATGCTCAGTACAGCAATCAGAAGAATTACAATTATAATTTATCTAAAACTTTCTTTTGGACATGGTTTCAATCTGCTTTCTACCTTCTCTTCATAGAAATTACATTTTTTATACATTACATATAAGAAGGCAATAAAACTGTAGGATACAGATCTGAAACATGAAAGACATCTGTTCTCTGTGACATAAAAATTCCATTTCTCGACATGTGTCAACTATTTCTTCACCTTTTTTTAATATGTGCCTTTAAAATAACATGCCATCTAGGTCAAATGAAGTTCTTGCAATACTAAAAAAGCTAAACTTACTTTACTTAGCAGTATGTGAACTATTAGCATATTCCCTACATGGCAAATTTAAAAACAGCAACTTGTTTCCCCAACAGTACATCATTAAACATATCAAAGCATAGTTGTATACCTGGGGAAAAAAAATTAAAGCATTTCTAGTATTTCGGGTATTTTACATACCTCCACTGTTATGTCTTTAAAAAGAATTGCACAAACATTTTAAATCAATAATCCCTAGTTCTGATCAACTGAATGCCATAAAACTAAAGATGTTGCTAGTGGTCTAAAATGGGTATTACCAGACATGAGCAGGAAATCATGGCAGAAAGAGATTGTTTTCATACAGAAAACACAGAGAACTGACACAGTGCACAAGTTTGACCATACACCTTTTTCAAATAGATCAAAAGGAATATACTGGATTCTTCTGTGCAGACACTATCAGTTTGTCACGGACAGCAAACATTTAACTATGTCATATCAAAGGAAAGCTACAAGTTTGCCACCAACACAGGAGTCGTCAACCCAAAGCACATCACATATTTGCCAGCTTACAAACAGCATTCCAACAAGCACTGTTCCAGCAAAAGACATCACAATATGAAAGACTGAAAACCTGCTTACCTGTTTCCAAAGAAAGCTATCCTCTTCATTCATCTTCCAAGAGATCGCCAGGTGTATAGCAGATAAAATAATTCCATTAATGACAGCTGCTCTCATTCTGATTGGCAGGAGTGTATAGGTGACATAAATGAAGAACACTGTCCACCATATACCTTCAGAGGCACTTCTTGGTTTCACCTGCAGCACCCCAATAATCTGGACCACTGAAATGACCAAGATTACCAAGTAGCACACAATCCACATGTGGTCTTGGTGGAATCCAGTCTTGTTACAGACCACGATAAGAACCATTATAAGCAAAACAGCCACTGAGAGAACGACCACATAAGATATCTCGTAATCTCCATCAGCGCAATGAAAAATCAACATTACAACATACACAATTGCCAGGACTACCATTAACATGGTCAAACTGCTTTGATTGAGCCTGAAGAAATAACGCTGGTACAGCCTCTCAAGTTTCTCAGAATGGAACTTTTTGGACCGAAAAATCTGCACGATACTATTGCAACAGTCTGCCAGTGAAAATGGACTCTCTGGTTCCTCTTCTTCGTTTTCAAGTTTGGTTTTAATTTTTCTTTCCTCAAGACCTAGTTCCACAGATTTTGGCCTCACCTCTCCATCTTGGTGCTTAGGAGTACCACTGTTATTGTTTTTAACTTCTCCATGCTCTTGCCAAGCTGATTTAGATCTAAAACTAACTCTTGTGGTAATAGTGTTTGAGGTCTTCACTGGCTGTGAGTCACAGTCATCTTCACTTTGCCACCTGGTACTCATCCTTGTAAGTTTTTTAACTGACCTAGTAGAATAGGGGTACCCATTGGCTCTGGAGTCTGACTCCCCCCATGCAGACTTATGTTCAATTCCTCCCCTTGGACCTGGGCCTCCAAAACCAGGTGGGCTCACACTGTTTGACCTAGACATTATACCTTTTAACTAGTGAGGGACAATTTGTTATGTAACTACACATAAATATAGTACTTCTGAAAAATATCACATCAACATTAAAATGTTTGTGAGCTCTCTTTCTCTCTCTAATAATACAATCCAATATAAGCTTGTTGCGACTAAAAGAGTATTTCATGCCAGAGGAAAAAACATAATTGCCAGTTAAGAATTTCATAGACACCCCACAGTTTATTTATTCTTTCGATTCATCTAATTTAAGTCTTCAGAGTGTTTTCTTATTCATAATAAACTCATAGTTGTTTAAAATAACTGTGGGACTGTAAAATGAAAATAAAATTGCAGAAGTAGAAAATAAACAAGGGACCATTATGTTGCAGGAACTAAAATGTTAAAACTCGGGTGATTTTTTAAATGCTTCTAAACTTCTCAACAGTGGGAAATTGTCTGCAGCACCCATGCAAGGACACACTTGTATATTAAGGACAGTGCTTCTATATTACACGACTGTGAAAAGGGTAAGCCCCATTAACTTTCCTACCCATTGAAATGAATTAAAGAATGTAGCTAGCAGCCCATTCCATTCAGTGAAGTACTTACAGTCTCCACCTCACATTTCCTTGTTATATGTTATCCATGAAATATGAATTCACTTAGCTGCAAAATAAGATCAATGTCCGCTTGTTTGTCCAAAAGTAAATTCATTATTGTGTGAATAGTAAAATGTTTCAAGAGCTGCAACATATTAAAAGGGAGACAATGGAGCTACTTGTTTGCTTCATGAGAATATTATATATCATCAAATTAAGATCCCTGGTTGAAATATGGACTGCGTTGCACTTTTTTCTGACCAAACCCGTTTCTTAAAAATAAGCGTCTCGCCATATCATACAGCTTCGTAAATGAAGTATGCATATTACGGGTTGCCAAGTTACCCGAGGACAATATGTTCTTCGTTCAGCATCCAGATAGCGGGCACGCACAAGAACCCTCGTTTTTGGCGCAATGTTTTTGTTCCACAGAATGCAGCTGAGCTGTCATAAAAAATGAAATTCCTGCCAACACGGGTATTGCGCCAATGTACCTGTTACCATCACCACCAACGTGCAGGGTTGTAAAAATATCACATCCACTCTGAAAGCACCAGATTGCGACACATTATAAGAGCCAGCACAGCCAAAATATCGCTTAATTACCCATGCCCACTTTAAAAACAAAGAGCGTGTATTTAGCGTCGAACCCGTCAATGAGTTTGGTATCTCATGTCGTGAATAAAAAATAGTAACAGGCACCTTGCATTTTACTTAGACATCAAAGGATGAACGTAAAATTCCACTCATTCTATAACCCGGCATACCGAGTACACTACTGAACCAGTATGACTGTACCAATATAAACAAGTACAGCAAAGACTCCTTAGAAAACAAGTGCATCCCCACTTATGAGACAGAATAAATCCCACTAAGAGCGAACTAATTCGGACTGCACCCTTCCGAAGTAGTTAGTCTCACCCGCCCCTTCTTCGTTCAACCTAACGGGCCTACAAATCCCACCCCGACTGTGTGAGGATTGGCTCCCTCGCGTCTTCGGGCGGTTCTATTGGTTGAGCTTCTACCGCTACTATCGATGTTGCTTTCTATCCCTACTAACCAGTTACGCAAAAGAAGAGGAGGCTTACCAAAATATTAACCCTTGGGGGGATGCGGCGGGGGTGGTTTGGTCTTCCGAGAGAGAAATCACCGGTGACAACTGTTGTATACTGTTAGATGGTAGCAGCTGATAAATAAATACGTATTAATTAGTGAAACGTACGTAAACTGCGGGGTTAACCTGTGCGTTGACAGCGTTTACAAAAGCGGAGGGACCACATTTCATAATTTGACTTGCAGCAAGTGAAGTTACCTCTCAACTGTACAGATTTCGCAGAATATCCAGATTTTTGCCTCATATTTTGGTCCGTTTTTTCATAAAATTGTGTTTTTCTGACAAATTATTGGCGATTCATTTAAGAGTGAAGTCAGAAAATAATAATAGACATTTGAGTTACATAATTCATACCCTAACCATTCAGATTATTAATGCTAAAGCAAAACCTGCTGTTCTGTTAACTTTCTACATTTCTAAGTGCAATATTTAAAGCTGGTTCCTATTTTTTGGCAAAGTCCTTTGCCCACCAACCCCCCCCCCCCCCCATTATATATTGCTTTGTCCAGATTTCTTGCTCTAAGAGGTTGAGAGATTTGCATAGCCATGCCGTTCCTTTATTTGTGCACAAACGTCATCAAGCAAGTGTTACAGTGACAAAGGGTTATTTATATAGGATATACATTCACCTCGGTTAATTGTCTCACTTGCTCTAGCTACCGTTCTTGATTGAAAGGGCTTCCTCTTTCATTCAAACTTGATTTCGGATTATTAGAGAAACCGTGAGAAGTGCAACATGTTTGTTTTCTGTTTTTCTAAATAATGGAGAAGTGGTACTGATTTCAGCTGTATTTTACTAGAGACAATGCGCGCCATCCATTTCTGGACCATTTAGAGAACACGAAAAATACATCTTAAGGCACGCATCTATGTTTTACTGTGGGCAGGTTGTGTTACGTCACAACTATCCAAATGAAGAGTATGAGTTTTCCAAGCACCTGCACAGATGGAAGATATGTTTCATTTACTGGTAGAACGTTGCGTTTTTATGATTTTAACAAAAGTTGAATAGAAGCAAGCATACCTATCAACTATCCAGGTGTTCAAAGAGTGTCCATATTTTTGCCTCATATTTTGGTCTGTTCCTTGTAAATTTTGTGGTTTTCTGGCAATTCGCTGAAGATAGAAGTCACTAAATAATGACACCCATTTGAGTTTCAGATTTTATATCCTTCAGAAAATGCATGCTAACACAAAACGTGTTATTCTAGCAACCGTCTAAGTTTATAAGAGAAACATTTAACATCTGTCCCTATTTTTTGTAGCTTTTGGCCGCCCATTGTTTTAGGCTTTGTCCAGATTTCTTGCTCTAAGAGGTTGAGCGGTATAGGAGCAAGTAAGTACAACGCCTGGAGACTGAATTACCCAACACCAATCTTTTCCACTTTGGCAATAAACAGGAGTACCGTATCGATCTAAAAAGGCTTGATTTGAGAAATAATTGATGGAGACATCTGCGTAATAGCACTGAAATTTCATTCAGACAAGGTGACCAGAGTGATGCAACAGCTGCGTTTACATTAGGACACCAACTACTGAGAACAACTTGAGCATTTCTGTGACAGACAAAACGATACATTTCTCACTGAAAATCGTTCCTTGGATCTTATCTCCGCAGCGGTATTAGCTGCTTTTCTTGACAGGGAAAGAAAATGTCCATGTAAATAATGATTATTTTTTATTATTTGATCAGTTATTATCTGACTTAACCACATCATTTTCCGAGATGTACAATCATGAACAAGTTCCTTGGTTTGCATGCGCCACCATATTAATACTTAGCGGGACTGACACAAATTAATGTAAGACAGTAAAGGTACAGAGCCTTTTTTGAGCAGGCTGCTAAAATAACTTCTGTTTTTGCTAGATGTTTGTGTATAATGCAAACAGCAAACCGCACTTGAGTGGAGTGAAATTGATTTCTATTTAGACGTGGACAATATATTTTAACCACACCGACAGCGCTTGCCATTAATCTGCTCAAGTTTCAATAAATATTGAGGGAAACTTAACGAGAGGGGGGGGGGGGGGGCAGACAGAGTAAGACTGTAATGTCGCTGAACAAGCATTTCCCTCTGCTGCTCCCTAGTAGAGTACCAAGCAGAATGTATCTGAAACAAAGCAATAAAATTACTCAGACTCTACAAGACACTCAAACTCTACAACAATGTTTATTTTTGGCAAAAAAATTAAATTTAGGTCTTTGCACTGGTTGTCACATTAATTTGTCCAGGAAACACTCACATTTCTGTAGAACAGACGTCTCTGGGTATTTGAAAAAGTGGCAACTATAATGGTGATTGGGGGCAAATAAAAGTCTACAAACTATTCCCACCCTTTTGTCTCTAAATCTCAAAATTTTAATAGAGAAAAAGTGTGAGGCAAAATTAGTAACATCCTTATAAATCAAGGACAAATGACAGGTATATTTGCCATCAAACATCAGAAAAGGTGTAGATGATTTACTTTAATAGTTCATGTTTGCACTTACGTTGCTAGCTCCTCTTCTCCTTGAAGAGTGTAAGATTTACAATGGCATTAAATCATATTTTCAATATTCAGATTTACTGGTTGGAAGAACCTGTTGTAGAATTAAGTAAAAAGTTATGTTTCAGACTGGGTAAATGCACAATTATTCTTATTCAGACATGGCTACACTCAAACATAACTTACTAAGTTTTGATGTTGCCATGTTTTTTAATGCATGTATTGCTGTGTAGGTACATAATGTTTCTTGCTATCAGTCTGCAACATTGTTTTCAGTGAAAAGACATTTTATTAAAATATTTTTAAGTTGGGACTTCCAAGATGGCTGCGCATTGAGTAACAGCTTAATTCCAGCTCTCCCAGTGTGAAAACAAAAACTTAGCAGAGAAAGCCAGTGGACCTAAATTTCTTGGTAAATTTCAATAACTGGCTAGTAAGTGTACTGCCTGGATGCCAAGAAAAAAGAAATAAAATACAGAAGATCTGAAGGACAATCAGCTACAAAGTTGATGAAAAAACACTGACTGGGAAAAGTACTGCAGCTGTTCAGCAAAAAGCAGCACAATCTCCAGATATGGTGTGTGTGTGTGTGTGTGTGTGTGTGTGTGTGTGTGTGTGTGTGTGCGTGTGCGTGTGTGTGTGTCTGAAAAACCAAAGCTCAAAGAGAGTGTGTGTGTCTGCTACTTTGAACAGGGACACCAAGAGCACTGATTTCACAGAGAGGGTGGTGGAGGACTTGGCTTGGAACACGCTGCTAAGGACTTAACTCTATAGCTGTACCAGTGGATAGTCTTATTTGGGGTCTGGAGAGAAGGAAACCCCGCCACAGGACGGGAGTGTTCCCTGTGTGCTCTTAAGGGAAATCGTGCTTGGTGTAGACTGCTGCATCTGGAAATACGGC
Organism: Protopterus annectens; assembly: GCF_019279795.1. Classification (NCBI taxonomy): domain Eukaryota; kingdom Metazoa; phylum Chordata; order Ceratodontiformes; family Protopteridae; genus Protopterus; species Protopterus annectens. The sequence goes on from NC_056737.1 coordinate 1,351,627,543, forward strand.
GTGTATCCATTTTTTGCTCAAAGTGTACGTCCCCCACCAGTGTCAGCAGTGAGGATTGAGGCGCCTTGATTACTGGCCCAGAGGAGGGACATCAGAATTATAAGGCTTTTTTCTAGTAAACAAATGTATGCTTGGCAGTTTTGTGTTTGGTTCTCATGTCTCTAGGAGAAAATCTAATAAAGAGAAATGGCTTGGTGAAAATGTTTTCGGAAAGCATTCAAGTGTTTTCTCAGCTGAGAGAGCTAAAAAGATAAGACAAAGCCAGACAGAACTCAGTAGAAGCACAGGTTGTACCATGCGTCTTAGCATGGATTATCTTTCTTTTAGGTTATCTCAAGTCTGTCTGTGCAGTTGTCAGTTTGGAACATTTGCGCCTATTAGGAGGGTAAAACTTCATTATTTGAAGATGTACATAGTTTTGTGTGTTATTAAGTTAGTAGGTATTAGGGGGTAGTGGGGATGTGTTTGTATTATTGTTTGAGAGCTTTCAGTAAAAGAAAACATTTTATAAGATGTGACATAGGCTCAAATGGAGATGACAAGAAACAAATGTATAAAAGATTAACCTGCCAAACCATATATGCATGTAACACAAAAGCTGGAACTAGACATTTAACAAAAAAGCTGTTATACATAAAAGATGGGAATAATAACTTTTCAAGAAAATTATGCTTTCTGTAATGTCTTTAAATGTCAATGGTCTCACAGATAAATACAAAAAAAGGAGTAATGAACTATATTAAAATGTAGAGTACAAATAGCTATGTTACAGGAGACACACGGAAAGAATTGAACATGTGAATTTGATAAAGAAAGGTTTTCAGGACAGTTATTCAGCAGAATACTTGGTGCAAACTGCAAAGGAAGAGAGGAGTACTTATATTAATTGCAAGAAGAGCTCCAATAGTGATAGAGAAGGATAAAAAAGATAATAATGGTAGATTTGTAGTACTAAGGGGTACGGCAAGGGAGGAGGATTATTCTGGCATGTATTTATATTTCACCAAAAACTACTATAATGAAGCTTAAGAAAATTCTGGAGAAATAATCAGCTAGGAATATTACTTATGAGTGAGGACTGGAATTTGATTTTCAACAGTGAAGATGTGTCTGAGGGGCTCAGAAGGGAAATATAACAAAGGACGTTAGATTTTTGAAGAAATTTATGAAAAAAATTGGCATGGAAGATGTGAATTCAGTACTAGGAGTTCAGAGGGAATATACATATTATTTTCCAAGATACAAAAACTGGGCTAGGCTAGACAGAATTTACATTTCACAGGAACGTGTGCATTTAATTGAAGGTCTTGATACACACCCAATAAATATTTCAGATCATGTGCCAATAGTAACTAAAATAAAAACACAGAGCAATTAAATAAAAATGAGACACGGGTGCTTTCCCACCTATCTGTTGAAAAAAAGAGGAATTTAAGGAATGGGTGTTGGAAATTATTCAGAAACTATTAGAGAAGATAGAAATTTCTTCTGAAAATATAGCTAGGGAGCAGGTAAAATTAAAGTGGAGTTTATAGGAAATAAAAGAAAGGGAGATATGGTTAAGAAGTAACAAGAATTATTTAGAGGGACTAACAAATGTTAAAGTATTGCAGAATAGGGGGGATTTCACAGAACAAGAAAAAGAGCAACTGCAGAATGCTAAACAGACAATAAGGGATTACCTTGATAATATGCATGAGTTTAGTTAGAAAGATTGCTGTTAAGCAATTGTTTTTTGATAATAACTAAAGAACACAAAAACTTTTAGCACAACAATTCAGGCAACAGGAAGTAGAAATGGCTGTCACCAAGCTTAGGGAGCCTATAAGAAGGAAGATAACAAGGGATCCTGTAAAAGTATTAGAAATATTTCAGAAATTCTATGAAAGTCTGTATAAAGCAGAGAAATGTGGAAATCAAGAAAAGGTACAAATGGAATTGTTTATAGAAGAATTAAATATGCTAAGGTTTGAGATACATGAGGCTCAACTATTAACAGGATAGGAGGAGATGAAAAAAATGGTGATGTATAACCAATCTACAGGATAGCCCCCAGGAATAGATGGAATGCCTGTGGAAGTTTGGAAGGTAGGAGAGAAACAACTGATAAAGATCTGGAAGGTTTTGTGTAACAGTTTTTTTAAGAGGAGGAGAAGTGCCAGCATCCTGGAAGAAAGTGGTGGTAATGGTAATACATAAAGAGGGTAATGATCCATCAGATCCAGCTACATACAGGCCCATGTCAATACTAAAGCATGATTGTAAAGTGTTTATTTCTATAAAGGCTAAAAGAATGGCAAAAGTGAAGTCAAAATTGATAGATATGGATCAATGTGGTTTTGTGGAGGGGAGGCAAACATCTGACAACATTAACAGAACACTGATGATCCAGGGGGAAGCAGAATGTAAGAAAATACCGCTGTTATTGGTGGGTCTTGATGCAGAGAAAGGATTTGACAAAGTAAGCTGGGATTTTATGAGCAGGGCATATGCATTCCCTGATAAAATTATAAGTTTGATTAGTAGAATATATAAGGGATCGGAGGTGAAAATTAAAGTGGGTGGGGTCCTCTCTTATACTCTCTGCTTGAGCAGAGGAACCAGGCAGGGGTGTCCTCTCTCCCTTTTGTTATTTGCATTATATTTATAACAATTGAAAACAAGTGACTCAGAAACTCAAGGATATAATTGGTATGGTCATCAAGAAAACCTGGCTCTATTGGCAGATGATATTATTTTATACCTGGCAAAACCAAAATGGGACATTATGATGTTGTAGAACATTTTGAGACAGTTTCAGATCTTTTTGGGATACAGAATTAATGAAGCTAAAACAAAGGCAATAGCTGTAAATTATGTACCCACACAAAAATTGGTTCAGCAATATCCATATTGATGGGGACATGATAAAATGAAATATTTAGGAGTATGGATTAAAAATGATTCTAGTGTGGCACCTAAGAATATGTGGGAAGAGACTAAAAGATAATACAACAACTGAGAAAATGGAAGCTTTGTTATATGGATAGTAAGATACAAGCAGTTAAAATGCTTTTAGTCCCTTTAGTCTTATACACAGGTCAGGCATACTTTTTATCAACCAGAGGAGAAGTTGTGGATAGCAATTAATAAAGAGCAGAAGGATTTTATCGGGGGGGGGGCGGTGGCAAGAGTCAACTGGGATAAGCTGATTCTTCCTAGAAAGGCGGATTGGGATTACCCAATTTGAAGGGGTATTTCAGAGCAACACAGTTAAGGCTCCCATACATAGCACAAGCAGAAAACTATAATTTAAAGTGGAAATGGATAATGATGAAATGGGGGGAAGCTCAAGAAACAAGGAGAGACTAGGATTTTGGATGCAGACATTTAAGGAGAATAACAATAATCATACAGAATATAATATTCATAAAGTAGCAGAAAGCATTCTAAGAACTAAGCCAACACAGGACTGAAGAAAGGAGATTCTGCAATAGGGCTGACTATAATTAGGGATACAGACAATAGGCAAGAGTGGGTTGGAATTTATTGGATAAAACTGGCAAAGGAACCAAGGTATTGGGATAAAAAAAAAACTAAAGAGGGAAAGGTAAATAGAATAGGAAGATGCCAATAATTTATATGGACTGCAGGTTAGAGATTGCCTTCCCTATCAATGATTAATATCAGGGTATAGGCAAAGAGAAGAAATAGGGGAGGGGTCTAAATGAAAGACCAGCACTGGTAGAGTTTTTAGTAGAATCCAAAACAGAAGCTGGCATTAAGAAAGGAATAATTAGTAGAATATATAAAATATTGTATGGTAACTATAAGAATCAATCAGAGGATGTTAGAAAAGATTGGGAAGAGAGATTGGATAAGGAATTCACAAAGAAACAATGGGGGATATATTTATGCCTCCCAAATATGCAACACAGTCTAGAAGATTTAGGATCTTTGCTTGGAAGTGTTTACATACATATTTTTACTCCAGGTAGATTCCAAAGAACTTTTCCTCAAGTAGACACTAAATGTTGAAGGTGTGATGGGGAAGAAAAAGGTAACTGGGAACATATTTTCTGTGAGTGTAATGAGTTGGCAGACTTTAAAGATTATAAAAGTCCACAAATACAAAAAATAAAACTCTGTGTGACCAGACCACGATATATTTTAATAACAAGGATTAAAAATCAACAGATTCAGCGCTATCGTCTGCCGCAAGCAGACTTCATCAGAATAATGAATACACAGTGCCTCTTGTTTATATATTGTTGTTCTAAAGTAATTTAAGAACATTAATTGGTAAATTAATTCATTAAACCTGGAATTGGAACAAACTATTAACTAACTAAACCATGAATGAATTTCTTCTTAATATGGTCATAAAATTGAGAACAGGAAGTGCAAGGTAACAAATGCATTTTAAAGTGCATACTTTTTAAAGTGCTATATGTTCTGTTATGATTTTTACTTTTCCACATTAAATAAATTAATTCATACACTACAATAAATCTTATGTACATTCCCTTTGGTTTTATATATTATATGAATACCAGCTTTAACCTTAAATTACGAAAGCTTATGTTTAAACATATAATAAAATCTTGATTTTTTATAAAAAAATCTAATAAATTAGTCATGCTATGACTTAAAAAATGTAGGTTATAAAAATTCATCCATATTGTTGATACCTATGGTAAACATATTGGGCACCTTTATAAATATTATTTATAAAATTTAATGTCAAATCAAATTCATTTCTGTTTAAAATATGTATTTGATGTACATGTATATGTGATAAACTACCTCAACTGGTGTGTATCGGCCACAAATTAGAACAATTGTTTAAACCCATAAGGCCTTGTCTATTGTGGGTGAAAAAATGTTTATCATTACTTTGTACCATAAACAAGGTTAACATCATATAGAATAAAACAATTTCTCATAGGAGTGATATACATTTTTTATATTTTTTACATTTTTTACAGTGGTACTATCAGGTAATGTTTATCTTGTTTCAAATATTGAGATTGTATACAGTAATGTATTCTTGGATTAGTTTATAAATATGTACATGTAAACATTTTTCACATATACATGTACATCAAATACATATTTTAAACAGAAATGAATTTGATTTGACATTAAATTTTATAAATAATATTTATAAAGGTGTCCAATATGTTTACCATAGGTATCAACAATATGGATGAATTTTTATAACCTACATTTTTTAAGTCATAGCATGACTAATTTATTAGATTTTTTTATAAAAAATCAAGATTTTATTATATGTTTAAACATAAGCTTTCGTAATTTATGGTTAAAGCTGGTATTCATATAATATATAAAACCAAAGGGAATGTACATAAGATTTATTGTAGTGTATGAATTAATTTATTTAATGTGGAAAAGTAAAAATCATAACAGAACATATAGCACTTTAAAAAGTATGCACTTTAAAATGCATTTGTTACCTTGCACTTCCTGTTCTCAATTTTATGACCATATTAAGAAGAAATTCATTCATGGTTTAGTTAGTTAATAGTTTGTTCCAATTCCAGGTTTAATGAATTAATTTACCAATTAATGTTCTTAAATTACTTTAGAACAACAATATATAAACAAGAGGCACTGTGTATTCATTATTCTGATGAAGTCTGCTTGCAGCAGACGATAGCGCTGAATCTGTTGATTTTTAATCCTTGTTATTAAAATATATCGTGGTCTGGTCACACGGAGTTTTATTTTTTAGACTTTAAAGATTCCCTACAGACTGCTGTGTCACAGATAGTAGGTGAGCAAATTGATGTAACTAAGGACATGATTTTTTGAGCTATGATACAGAATCAGAATTGCCTAGACATAGTAAGGCCTTGCTGAGTCTAATTATGGTGGCTGCCAGAAAAGCAGTTACTAGAGAATGGAAATCCAAGTCTAAACCAACTTTACTTGTAACATAGCTCTCATCCTTCCATCTCTAAAATGAGGAACACAGGCCCTCATAATGTGTAACAAGTGGGCAAAATGAGGAACACAGGCCCTCATAATGTGAAACAAATGGGCAAAATGTGGAACACATATAACTGGGTAATTAACAACTTCAATTAGGAAGGTCATAGGATGGTTAAAATATGCTGGTTTTATTTGTCAAAAAGATATTTTAATGAATTAATATGATTAATTTCTATTAACCATGGATATCAGTTAAAAAATTCCTAACACTGAATGAGTGACAGACCTTTTCAATGTGGAACTTTGAGGAACATGAACTTTTTAAGATGCCAAATGAGATACGCTCCTCATAATGAGGTGCAGTTGAGAGGCATGACTAGAAATAGTGAATATAGTAACAGAGATAAAACAAATAGAATTGGGATCTTTAGAAAAGGGTAGGAGCAAATTACATAGGAAAAATGGAAATTGTGAGAACAGTATATGCAGAGGAGGAACGAGGTTTAAAAGAAGGTAGGATTTGAATGAGCTATGTAATGTTTGACAATGACTGGATAGATTATAAGTGATATATAGATGTATAATGTTTGCAACTAAAATTATGTCAGTATAGTTGGTTTTCATTTATATAAATGTAATATTGTCTATGTCATACCTGATAATTTAATATAAACATTTGTTTTTAAATATATATATATATATATATATATATATATATATATATATATATATTTCTAAGTTGTAAAATTCTAAGTTTTAACAATTTCTTACATTTAATTGTTGCTTTATCTAAATGTTGTGCTGACTAACTGAATACAAATTTTAATCCAACAGAAACTGTTTTCTTAGTAAGTATTTTAAGTATTCTTTTTGTTTGCTCTTTGCAAATATTCACTCATTGCAAACATAACAGAATTACATGGTACTTATCTTTTCAGTTTAGAGCAACAAATATATTCAATTCCACTGACAGTTTTCTTTCCCTACAGATGTATATGTAGATGTTATGTGTTTATTCCTGGCACAATTTCATTTTAAGTTTCCAGCGTTAAAGATCACATTGTGTTTATACATTAATATTTATGAAATAGTGTTATGTTTCACTTGTGTGGTACAGTTTATGAAAAAAAAAGAAAATGGAGCAGAAACTGTCTAATGGATGGAAAACAGCAACAGATTTGTATGAAATAACCATGTATGTTGTTCACACATATATCATATCCAATGAGCCATCACATTATGTCTAGAAGATATATAATTGTTTTTGCTGTTTTATGTTTTTTTAATGCTTTGAACTTCCTGCTGTTGACTTACATTCAACATCACCAAGATTGTTAGCACCTGTGTAAACTATATTTGAATGTTGTTTAAAATTACAGTATGTGTTTCATGTGCCCTGGGAATGTGTGACCTTTTCACTTTAAATAGAAAGGGACATGAACGTACAAGAAATGTACTTGAAATGTTAAGTGTAATTTTCTGTAGTTTCTCAGGCAATACTTAATTGCCTACATATAATTAATTCACACAGGTGTTGGAAAATATGAAAGCCAAATGTCATAAAATGTAATTCAAGTGTTCTTCAAAGAAGCAGTTTTCCAAATAAAATACCATTGTTGTTGGTCTGTCTTGATGCAGAGAAAGCATTTGACAGAGTAAGCTGGGACTTTATGAGTAGGCCAGTGGAAGCATTTGCATTTCCTGGAAAATTATAAGGTTTATTAGGAGGACATATGAGGGATCGGAGGTGAAAATTAAAGTGGGTGGGGTCTTTTCCGATAATTTCTGTTTGAGCAGAGGAACCAGGCATGGGTGTCCTCTTTTCCCTTTATTATGTGCATTATATTTAGAACTATTGGCAAAGAAAATAAGGGACTCAGAAGTTTAAGGATATAATTAGTACGGTAGTCAAGAAAAGCTGGCTTTATTTGCAGATGATATTATTTTATAACTGACAAAACCAGAAAGAGACATTACAGTGTTGTGGAACATTTTGAGACAGTTTCAGAGCTTTTTGGGATACAAAATTCATGAAGCTAAAACAAAGGCAATAGCGGTAAATTATGTACCCACACACAAATTGGTTCAAGAATATCCATATTTATGGGGACATGATAAAAATTAGGTATTTAGGAGTATGGATTAAAAATTATTCTAGTGTGGCAGCTAAGGACATGTGGGAAGAGACCAAACAAAAGATAATATAACAATTGAGAAAATTGATGCTTTGTTATATGGATATGGATAATAAGATACAAGCAGTTAAAATGTTTTAGTCCCTTTAGTCTTATACACAGTTCATGCATATTTTTATCAACGAGAGGAGAAGTTGTGGATAACAATTAATAAATAACTGAAGGACTTTATCTGGGAGGGGAAGACAGCACGATTCCAGTAGGGTAAGCTTATTCTTCCAGTGGAACAGGGCAGATTGGGTTTATCCAATTTGAAAGGGTATTTAAGAGTTACACAGTTAAGACTCCTATACATAGCACAAGCAGAAAACTATATTTGAAAGTGGAAAGGAATGATGAAACAGGGGGTAAACTCAAGAAACAAGGAGAAACTAGGATTTTTGGATGCAGGCCTTTAAGGAGAAGGACAATAATCATACAGAATATTATATCCATAAAGTAGCAGTATTCTAAGAACTAAGCCAAGACGGGATTGGAAAAAGAAGATTCTGCTGATAGGGATGACTGCATTTAAAGGTATAGACAATAGACAAGAGTAGGATGAAATTTTTGGAGAAAACTGGCAAAGGAACCAAGGTATTGGGAGCAAATAACTAGAGAAGGGAAGATGATAGAATGGGAAGACTCCAAGAATTTATTTGGACTGCAAGTTAGAAATTGCCTTACTTACCAGGGCTTGATATCAGAGTATAGGCAAAGAGAAAGAAATAGGGGAACCTAAATGAAAGACCAGCACTGGTAAAGTTTTTTTGTAGAGTCTAGAACAGAAGCTGCCATTAAAAAAAAGAATAATTAGTAGAGCATATAAAATATTGCATGATAACTATAAGAATCAATCAGAGAAGGTTAGAAAGGATTGGGAAAAGAGATTGGATAAGCAATTGACAAATATACAACAAAATGTAGAAGATTTAGGATTTTTGCCTGGAAATGTTTGCATAGATATTTCTATACCCCAATGAGACTCCAGAGAATTCTTCCTCAGGGAGACAGCAAATGCTGGAGGTATGATGGGGAAGACAGAGGTAATTGGGAACATATTTTCTGGGAGTGCAGTGAATTGGCAGGCTTTAAGATTCCCAATGGGATGCACTATCAGAGATGCTGGGTGGCTAGATTGTTCTGATGAGGAAAATGAGTTTTCTCTTCTATGATCGAAATTGACTAGGCATGGTAAGGCTTTGGTGTGTCTAATAATGGTGGCTGCCAAAAAAAACAATTACTAGAAAATGGAAATCAAAATCTAAACCAAATATACTAGAAGTAGTGAATATAGTAAAAGACATAAAACAACTGGAACTGAGATCTTTAGAAAAGGGTAGGAGCAAACTAGATAGGAAAAACTGAGAATTGTGGGGACAATATATACAAGGGAGGAATGATGTTTAAAAGGCAGCTGGACTTAAATGAGCTTTGTAATATTTGACTGAAAAAGATTGGGTAGATTATAAGTGATGTACAATGTTTGCAACTGGGAGTGATGTAAAATGCTTGCAACTAAGATTGTGTTGGTGTGGTTTGTTTACATTTGTATAAATATATGATTGCCTATGTAGTAAGTGATGGTTTAATAAAGATCTTTCTTCTTTAAAAGAAAAGACAGGAATTGAATAATTTATGAAATGTTGCTTGGGTTATATGATATATACCGATATATGTGAAGTAAAATGTTTGTTATGTTAATATAGTTTGATTACTTTTATATGAATGCACATTTGCCTGTGTCACAAGTGATAATTCAATAAAGGTGCTCGGGGAAAAAACAGAAGCAGTTTTCCAGAGCTGTGAAATGAAGCAGTCCTCAGTATGCCAGTGCATTATTCTTGTATGTGGAGAAAAAGAAACTAATGTAATCGGAGTTATGTGATTTACTTAGGCCTGATTTTGTGTGGGAAAAGAATATGATGTAACCTGTTGGTCTCTGGCTTCTGTACATGAGCAATGAATTTAAATAAATATATATTTGAATCTGAAACCAGAAAACTGTCTTAGTGTACTTTAGATATTGAGGTAACCACTTCCATGTAAGATTGCTATTTGCAATTTCTGCTTTGTATTTTCTAGGAACTTAGAGCAGCAATCATTCACTACCCTTTATGGTAGATGTTAAGATGTAGAATTAGATTTATTTATTTAAATGTAGGTGACAGAGGTTTTCTTAAAATATTCCTGTCTGTATAACTGAACCTATTATTCTTTATCTGTTCCCTGGTTTAATCTCTGTATATTTATTCCATATTAACATTATTTTCTTTATTAAGTACATTTTTGTTTATTCACTTATAAACTCTCATGGCTGTCATTCATTATTCATATGTATTATGATTAATCATTGTCTGAAGAGGGAGTATTAACAACTTTAGGTTTATTGACTAAAACACAAAATGCTGCACATGAGTGGCAGGGAAGTTTTGTGCCATTATTCTGTACTGCAGGCGCACTTCTCATTCAACCTCATATACAGGTGTATATACACCAGTAGATAACGAGAACAAGGTAATGTCTACATGTGAAACTACCAATCATTAGCGGACCGGAGTTCTGCTGTGGCGACCCCTAACCGGGAAAAGCCGAAAGTCACAACAACAACAACTTTATGGGAGGGGTCTGTGTGTTGCATGCTTTACCATGGTAGATGTTTGGACCAGAGCTGAATCCAGTGCTAGGTGATCTAGGCAGTGACCTAGGACCCACCGGCTGGGAGAGGTCCACTAGCTAGGGGGCTGCCACAACATGCATCTGTGCATGCAAATCACATTTACATGTCTGCATGTGTCAATGCACACTCCTGCTGTTGCTTCCTTATTTCCATCCTTGTGTGCATAGCTGCACACCAGCAGTTGCTTCTTCAAGATGTTCCTTTCTACACGTGGAATTGGAATTTAAGCACATTCCTGCTGTCCAGACAAACACATTCCATCAGTAAAATGTGTGTGTGTGTGTGTGTGTGTGTGTGTGCATAACTGCGTGTGTGCGTGTGTGTGTGTGTGTGTGTGTGTGTGTGTGTGTGTGTGTGTGTGTGTGTGTGTGTGTGTATAAAATGTCATAGTTAGGGATGGCAGGTTACATAATTTGCTTAGGCTCAAAAGCTGTACCTCAGTTTCAGAAGACAAGAGCCTGACTCCCCTACACCAGCTACCAGACAACCTAAAACTATGAATTCAGTGCATTTTCAAGGAATTGTGAGCTTCAAGTGAAGAGAAGTTTACTGCTGGTCATGCTAAGTCTGTTTTCAATGTGCAATGGTTTTGCTTAGAAAATGGTTATCACTGTTTGTGCCAGAGAATTTGAAAGCAGTGTTAATAGTACAACAGGTAGCATACTTGATTTTGAGATAGAAGGCTGTGGTGTAGAAGGATTGCTGATACTGTACTGTATTTTAAGGGGGGTGGAGTTGGGGTGGTGCAGTCCTGAGTGTGTCCTCCTTTGGATATGATGCCTTGTAATTATGAGCCTATTGTTGGTGTGCCTTCCATTCCCTATTGCAATATTACCAGCTTATCATTATTTTTAATGTAACATAGGCAATTTATTCTTTTTTCTTTTTTTTATTCAAGTAATTTTTATTTTCAAACAAATAAAAATATTGCAGATACAACAAAATCTAATTTCTAATACATAAATAACTATATATACTATTTGCATTTGGCCTGCAGGAAAAATCAATAAAAGAAACAAGTTTGATTCAAAATACATAGATTAGCATACAATTAAGTAAAACATTTACAGTAATCAGAGAGAGGCACAGTCTAATTATAGATAAGATTTGGTACCTTTCTCCAAGGATTATTTGTTAATGTGTTAGTGTAGATTATCAGTTCTTTAATCTTGATTTCTTTCTGTGCTGTGTCATTCATTAAAGATAGAAATTCTTCCATGGACGGTGATGAAGTGGAATTCCATTTTCTCATTATGCACTTTCTAGCAACTGCTAGAAATCCACAATAAATAAAGATTGCCCCTCTTCAAATGAGAACCTTCATTTATATTTAGTAGCACTACAGCTTTAGATAATATAAACAAATCTGTGAATAGACTGTGTAAAAAATTATTAATGTTGTTGTTGTGTTGTAAAAAATTATTAATATCATTCTAAAATTGTTTTATACTAGTGTACTCATAAAAATATGTATCCAGTCCATCCTGCATGCTTGAGAACATCTCCAACATAAAACATTACTAGAAGTACTAAATTTGGCTATTTTATCTGGTGTTAAGAATGTTCTATGGAGAAATTTCCAGGTATAAATTATCCACTGTTGTGACCAAGAGGTTAGCTTAACAGAAAGCAAAAGATTATTTTTAATTTCTGTAATAAAAGATAAGGAATGCCCCTTAGTAATATAATTCCAATATTTTTCTTGAGGGTTTCTTTTATATGATAATATTTTATATAGACTTGAGGTGATGTTATTCAAGTCAAAATTATTATAAACAATTACATATAAATAGATGACAAACTTAATTATTCTACATAGATCATGGGAATATGACAGAACACTTTGTAGAAGTAGCCACTCTTGAGATGATAGTTTAAATTGCATTACAATGTCTTGTCTAGCTAGTACCTTATGTCCATTCATACAATGTTCCCAACATATTAAGTTTTTAGAATCCCAGATATTTAAAGTGTTTCTATGCAATTTGTCAGTAATTTTTTTTGTAATACTAAAGGGGAATCAATGTCTCAAACCAAAGCTTGATCTCTATATTTGTGTTAATACATTTCCTGAATCTGTTAAATATAACATTAATGGAATTTAATTTTGTAGATTTTGATATATTATATTGTATACTAAAACATAGGGCATACCATAACGTATTAAACTGACTGGTTAGTGGAAAGTTAACTGAAATATGACTTTCATTTAATAATATGGTTAAATATAAGCACTTTCAGTTTGCAGTATAATTGGGGTCTACCCAGTTTATAATGATTCTAATTATAGAGGCCTTGATATATGTTTCTATATCAGGAAATGTAATTCATCCTTGTTCCCAAGCTCTAATATGATGAGTTAAAGGTATTCTGTTTTTATTTGGAAACCATAAACATTTCAACAAAAGAGAGTTTATGTTTTTAAGAAATTTTCTCTTTGGGATCATAGATATGGCTTGTGAGATATATAATACCTTCAGTAAAAGTATCATTTTGTAATAGTTGTAATCTGTCCTCAAATGTTATAAACATTTTAGTCCACATTTCCATATGGATTTCTATTATTTTTATAATGTTATTATAATTCGTGTTTATTGTTTCTTCAATAGTGGTGCATAAAATAATGCCTAAATAATCAAAATTAGGTACTTAGTTGCCAATAATGTGATTTTTGCCAGTGTGCATTTTTTTTTTATTCAAAAACAAGAATTTTGATTTTTGTTTATTAAAGTGAAAACCAGAGATTGAATTAGAATTAGAATTATTTTAGAATTAGATACAGTGAGTAATATGTCATCTGTGAATAACATTATCTTAGAGGTATAATGACTATATATTTCTACACCTTTTATGTTTGAATCATCCCTTAATAATATGGCAAAAATTTCAATAGCTATCACAAAAAGAACTGGGGACATGGGACAGCCTTGTTTGGTGCCTTTAATTATAAAAATGGACTGCAAAGTAAATGGGCCTAATTTTATATAGGCTAGATTGTTTTTACATATATTCATTAAAAGTGAAATGAAGCAAGAAGGAAAATCAAATAAAGTTAATATTTTGAATAAATAGTTCCAATTTAATGAGTCAAGTGTTTTTTCTATATCTAAACCAATTAATAGAGCTTCTTGATGTTCTCTATTTAATATTTCAATGAGGGTTAGTACTCTTTTAATATCTTCATATACATGTCTATTATTTATAAACTCCATTTAATCTTTATTTATTATCTGTGATAGTGGAATTTTTATTCTGTTAACTAGTATGGACATAAATAGTTTATAATCATTATTTAACAGGGATATTGGTCTATAAGGGCTATAATGCGTAGTATCTTTATTTTATTTTACAACTGGAATAATTAAAGAATATTTCCAGGAAGCTGATATGATACCCTGTATCTTTACTTCAGTTATTGTTTTGTGAGAAAAGGAGGTAACAGAAGGGGAAAAAGCTTATACATTTCTATAATGATACCATTAATTCCTGGTGCTTTATTAGACTTACTTTATTTAATATTGTCTAAGACTTCTTGATATGTTATTAAGGGATGATTTTAATTTTTCTGAAATTTTCTTAATATTAGAAGCAATTGAATCCAAATATGAGAAGCTATCAACTGGAGTGTTTGATTTACAATGCTCAGAGAAATGATGTTTAAAGGCATCAAGAATGTCTTCTATATCAGATTTTTCTCCTTCATGAAGTATGTTTACAATACCTTAGTCTTTGATTGGCATTTAGCCCTCATTGATAAGTTGTGCAAATGTTTAGGTGAAGTAGTGTAAGAGTTAATTTTTAGTTTTTCTAATACCAAGTTAGTTTTATGTGTTAATAGTTCAGTATACTTTTTATTTAATTCTTCTTTCTTTTTATCAATAGACATTTTTGCTAAACTATTGGAGTAAATGATTAATAACAGTTGAGACTGGATGTTTTTTAGTTTTGATTCCCATTCTTTAAGCTTATTTTTGAACCACATTAAAGTTTTACAGCATATATAAGACTTTAAGGAGTCACAGATAATTGTGATATTAATCTCTATTGTATAATTTGTTTCAAGAAAAAAATGGAGTTCAAAAGCTAACCAAAGTTTAAATTCTTTAAGTTTTGTGATGTAGGCTAAGATTCCTGTAGAAACAATGAATCTCTTGGTTTACTTTCATTATGTTGGACCATACTCTGTTGAATGCTGCTTACGTCAACCCATGTCTGCAAAAGTTGACAATGCCGAATCCCAACATTGCCAAAGTACATCTCAAATGTGACCATGGAACGGGCTTTAATATGGGTTGAGATAGAGGTGAGATTTGTACTTCGACAATGTCGAGTTCGACATTGTCACCATTCGACCCCTACCCTTCGTTGAAGTGGATTAGTCCGAATCCACTTCAACATAATGATAGTAAACCGAATCTCTTATAGTCAATTTGAAACTTCAGAAGAAGTGAATTATGATCCAAATGGGTTAAGGGATTATGGAGAAGTATGACATTTTTGTGCTTAAATCTTGTGAAACATATTTTTTTCTATTCTAGTTTGAGTATCAAATCTATAATCCTGATGAGAGAAACATAATGAATTGCTTTGTTTTATATTAAAGGTTGTTGTTGTTGTTGTGTCTTTCGGCTTTTCCTGTTTAGGGGTCGCCACAGCGGAACTCCAGTCCGCTAATGACTGGTAGTTGATTTTTACGTGCCGAGTTACCAGCCCTGACACACAACCTTCAATGAAGATACGCCCATTCATGCATGTCTCCACACAGAAGACGGTCTAGCTGAGAATCGAACCGGACAGCATCTTACTGTGAAGCGACAATGCTTTGTTTTATATTAAAGGTATCAAAATAAATTGATTCAGACTTTTTCTTGAAGTGCTTTGCAGTAGAGGTTAGATGCAAAGGCCTTTTATTAGTGGTTTCTGAGCTGTCCAAAATACATTTTAAATCCCCTAATGTTAAATTTCATTTATAAATATTCATAATTAAATCCAACTGCTTTTCAGAAGTTCCCACACCCATGCTCGGAAACCAGTATCGATTTACTAAGGTCCAGATTCTATTATTAAATTTTAATATAACAAAGGATATAAGGTCTTCCTTATCTTCATATTTATGAATGATTTGTGAGTTAACAATATTTTTTCCAAAGTATCATAACTCCTTTTGTCTTAGATTTATAAGAGGAATGGGCTAAAATTAAATAATAATTCATGTTCCATATATTACTATCTTTAGTGTTGAAATGTGTCTCTTGGAGAAAGGCCATTTGAGATTTATTCAATTTTAAATTTGTTATTAAATTTGATCTCTTTCTTGGGTTGTTTAATCCATTAATGTTTAAAGATAAGAGTGATAAATCCATGTGAGATTGTAGATGAAGTTATAGATTGAATATAAGTATATTTTCCTCATCACCCAATATCGCTCTCAAATCATATCTGAGGCAGATATTAATATATGCAGATGTGAATTTCAAACCAGTTTCCTTTACATTCAAATGCTTAATGAGTGATAAAACAGGCCTAGAAAAAATGCATTTTAAAAAATGTAGTATAAAGCATATTAAATCTAAGAATAATAAATTTCCATTTCAACCATGGAATGAATAACATTTCTAGTCCAACAGATAAGCATTGATCCATTGGACTAACTTTATTTCCTCAAAGAAAATAAACACATTCCCTATTGACATCTAAATAAGAATTAACAGAGACTTTTTAATACATTTTCTATAAGATAATGTAGCACAAATATAATTTCAACAATCAGTTCTTAAATATACATAAGTTACAAAGTTCACTACTCTAAACCTGAATTTGTTATTAAAACAAACGGAATGTCATTAGAAATCTTTATTTCTTCTAATCAAATATATATTTAAAGCAAGTCTTTCCATAACTTGTGATTGGAATATGTCACTAGTTCTATCTTATGCCTAGTATTTTGACAAAAAGTAGAACTTGTATTTATAGATCATTATAAGACAAAGATCCAAGTATTTTCCTTCTTATGTGTTACTCTAGAAGGAACAGATGTACACCTAACTTGCAGACCTATTTTTTTATGGTATTCAGTAGTGAATGAGATCACATAAAACATAAAAATGATAATAATAATAATAAACATCATTGGTTATAAAAATATATCACTGTAAAACAACTTAAGTTTAATATTTCCTGTCACAAGTACAACAGAATTAATAATTCCCATAAACTCAGAACTTTTAGCATTAGCAAACATATATTAAGCATTTTTGTATATTACTTAACGGTATTGACAGTTATTATTTTTCAATGTAGGAAGGAAACCTAGACATTGGCCCTTTCATAAGTATGTGTTTCTAAATATCAAACCTTTCCTGATCTTTCTTATTCAATAAGTAGTTCTAGTTAGTTTTCTTGCATACATAAAGCCTATATTTCCAAAGGACAGTATGACTATATTGCCAGTAGCTTACTGCCCAATCAGTTTCTGTTGTCAGTTTTACTTAAATTTCTTATTAACAGGCTGAAACAATTAGGTAGTAAGTTTATCATAAGTCAAAGCAAACAATACAATACTATACTACAATTTAGTTTTGTTGCATATAGCCATGTGAAGTGTCCACGGTGAGCAAGACAACTTAGAAGTTCAGTAATTAGGTATAGGATGAACCTATCTTTTACAATAATGACAGGAGATATAGGGCAACTATCTTGAATAAACTCAAATGAGAAAGGTAGTAACGGAGGTTATTTACAATATATGTTACTATCATCTCATGTTATGACTAAATTATTTCTATATATTGCTCAAAGAATGCATAAAATAAATATTTACTCTCTTAAAGAAATCTATTAAGTTATCAACAGACAGGTTTACCCAGCTATCCTGTTAGTTATGATCATACATACTTAAAACAATCCAGTAAACAAGAAGCAACCACTAATCTTCCTTACTGTGAACCCCTGGTAATAAGTCACTTAAAATTTTCAAGAATAGATACTTAAAAATGGTATTTTATATATATATATATATATATATATATATATATATATATATATATATATATATATATATATATTCCTTTGCTTATATTAAGTTGCTGTGGACTATGGTATGACTTATTGCAAAAAAAAAAAAATCCAAAATCAGTTACTAAAATAAAATCAGAACAAGGTGCAACCTTCTGGAAACATTCATTTTACAAACTGTGAACTAAGAAAACAATGATTACCCCTGTCTTTCTCATCAGATATACTGAAATAGGTGTTAGACTAGCAGTTTAATAATCCAGTCTACTACTACAACTTACAACTACATACACCTGGTTACTCCAAAACATTTTCTATACTGTACATATTACTGTTCATTTTAATTAACTACAGGAATTCCTATGTGCATCACTATAAACTATAATAGGGAACTTTCCACAATATAGTTATTATAATTCAGTAAAATACATAACTGAAGCCATTAAATAAAAATTCCTCCTTACTTGCTTTCAAAACAGTGAAGAAGGCCTCAGCCTGAACTACTAAGCAGTGAGTAAGCAAAGGAACTACACTGGAGCTCATGGGCCTCACTAGGTATGTAAAAATCTTCACCTCTTTGTTAGAAATGGAATCTTTTGATTTTGAGTGAAAAGTAAAGGAAAAAAGTTGAAAATGAAGTGTATGAAGTAAATTAAGATTAAATGGAGTAAAAAACTTTACTTACAGTTATCAGTTCTTAAAACCATGAAAACAGTATAATAATCACTTCTATTTTATTAAGAAACACATTTTAAGCAGCAGAACAGTAAATTAATGTTTAAATTGAAGGTTAGTAGTTTGGTGTGTAGGAATATTTTCCTTTCCCCTTTCCAGCATTTTGATTACATATAATAGACGGATTTCTATGTGTATGATTAACATATTTTAAAATTCTGTTGTAGGGCTCAAGCATTAAACTAGGTATTTCATAAAAGTGACAAGCTAAAGGCAGTGAGAACAAGCATTATGCTAATCATTGTGATAGATGTTGCTTCTTATGGCAATACTTGGTTAAATATAAAGGAACCTTTACTATTATAAAAAAACACATTTATTTTAAACTGTTTAAATAAAACTTTGTTGTTTGGTTATAAATCTTGCAGGGTTATTGTTATTTATGTCAAATAGCATGGATATCAACATTATTGAGAATGTTTGGCGGCCACGGTGGTGCAGTGGTTAGCATTGCCGCCTCACAGCAAGAGGTTCTCCGGTTCGATCCTCAGCTGGGGTGCCTTCTGTGCGGAGTCTACATGTCCTCCCTGTGGTCGCGTGGGTTTCCTCCGGGTGCTCCGGTTTCCTCCCACATCCCAAAGACATGCTGCAGGTGGATTGGACACTCTAAATTGGCCCTAGGTGTGCGTGTGAGTGTGCCTTCTGTGGAAGGTTGGGCGCCGGGCTGGCAACTCGACACCATAAAACTCCACTGCCATTCAATGTGCGGACAGGTGATCCGCTGTGGCAACCCCTAACCGGGATAAAGCCGAAAGAAGAAGAAGTTTCAGTATTTAGAGGTTGATACTAAATATAAACAAGTTATTTAGAAATGTTAAATACGTTTCCAATAGTAATATGATGAATGCACCTGTCCATCATGAAGCTAATAATAGGTTTTGACCATATTTGTTAATGATGATTAGATCAAGCAGAATTAAATGCAATAGATTATGACATAATAATCAATGCATACATTATTTAGAAGTTGATGCTTTGAGAGAATTGATGTTATTAGTTACTGTGGAGACTGTCTTTTGTTTTTTTCTTTTTAACATCCAACCAAGTATTCTTTTCTGGGGATCTTTTTAAGGAAGGAGAAGACCAGTCCATTTCCTCCCGTATAGTTATTATGTTGTTTTTTTGGATGAAAAGGGAAGCTTCTTCTATGTTTTTTAAAGTTCTGACTTCATTAGCAAGAGTGATTTTAATTTTTGCTGGATAGGTTAGTTGTGCTTTGATGTTATTCTGCTTGAGTAGTTTTATAAGTGGCCAGCATTTCTTCCTCATCTCAAGCACTCTGGTGGAATAGTCATTGTCAAATCTAATCTGGCTCTACTTGTACTTCAAGGGACTTTTTCTCCAGGCAGTTCTGAGCACTAGTTCTTTGTCTAAAATAACATGGATTTTATTACAATTGATCTGGGAGATAATGAAGGTGATGTTGATATTGGTTTGCCTATTGCTCTATGTGCTCTTTCAATTTCATATGAGAAGTCTTCCTGTAAGTTTAAAATTTCTGGCATCCAAGTATTTAAAAAAGAGATAATTTCCTCACATTCACTTTTTTCAGGTAATCCAATAAATTGTAATATTTGTCCTTCTTTCCCTGTTTTCCAAACCATCTGTTTTGTTGAATAGCCAGGTATTTTGCTTAAGAAGGAATTTGGTTTGAGGTTCATCTTCTGTTAATCTCCCATCTCTATCAGTTAAGAATCTCTCTATATCAGGTATTTTTAACTGATATTGTTGGACCATTTCTTTAAGGGTATCTGTTTGCTTCTGACAACTTTCTTTGAGATTTTCTAGGTTTTCCTTGAAGTTATCAATTTTTAGAGGCAGTTCCTGTAAAGTGGTAGACACCAGGTGCAGTTCCTTCTTCAGAGAAGTTTCAGAGTGTGAGTTAAATGTACTACTCATTTTCTCAAGGTATAAAGGTCTCCAGTATAATTTCACAGGAAAATATCTATAAAATTTCACCAAAGTCACAGACTTTGAGTATTTGATTATTATCAGTGAAATTTGATAAGTTTTGTTAAGAAAGAATAATTATTTTCCTGTATTTTGTAATAGATTAAGAGAGCTCTGTAAATATGTTGTTTTCAGTAGAGCATCTTGGCTAGCCCCCCCCCCCCCAGCAATTTATTCTTCAAGGGCATCAGGCACTGAATTTGTAGATGAGGCACTGAAATATAAAGTTATTTGCCAGCAGCATCCTCATCATTAGTTATAGATCTCTTTAATGTGGAATTATGCAGATGACTTTTACCTCTGCAAAAATTTGTGCATATTGACTGATACTGGTGGATTGTAATGACAGAAGTTTGAGTGGCCTTTTATGGTTGAAATGTTCTGAAATGGGCAGTTTTGTTTCATTGCTTACTGGAAAAATGTTCAAAACTACAAATTTAAAACACACTCTATGAAGTGCTGCTGTATTATACAAGGAATATAATTTAATAATGAGGAAGGTGAATCAAAGAATATATGCATGAATGCATAATCCTAAAAATGTGTGTAAGGAGCATATGGTTTGAAAACAGCCCACAGGTAAACTTAATCCACCACTGAACAAGATGCATTTTCTCTGAATGTGGGTTTCAGTGCCATTTCAATGAATGTGAGTTTCAAGTGCAGAGAAGTTTACGGTTCGTGCTGTCTGTTTTTATTGTGAGACTGTATTGTTTTGTTTAGCAGTTGATTATCAGTGTTTGTGCAATAAAGATTTGAAGTAGACTTTTTAAATTAAATCCAAATACCTGCAATCATTGTATAAGTAAAGGAGAAAATAGTATGCCCACTGACAGGTTTGAACAGTGTTTATGGTAACTAGAGAGAAGTAGCCATTTAATGTGACATGGGAGGGCTGCCATGTGTGTGTTTGTATGTGGAGGGGTGATCCATTACCCTGCTAGGACCACATGTGACCATGATCTGACTCTGGTTCAGACAATGGGCTATATCATACTGGCGCATAATTGCTTTAGATGACAGTGGACTACATCATACTAATGCTTAAGTGCTTTAGGTATTTCTTGTGATTTACAGAGAAAAATTGTAAGCTATGCCTGTTAGGAAGTCCATTTTGCTATAGCACAATGGTGGGCTTTGTTCAGCTGAATCTTTTCTTATTCAACTTGTGAGACAGTGACTAGCCTGTCTATGTACTTTGTTAAGAGACCTTTTGTTACTGTCAGTCTTCAGTAAACTCAGTGAGACACAAAAGCAGTTCAAGGCAAGTTATTTACTCTTCATAATAGCATGCCACCAAGCTGAGATTACACAATGCAAAGTTATGCAAAATCTAACTTACATGGCAGACTTGACTACACACTTTAAATACACGAAACAAAGTACAGACTAGTATCACGTGATACCTTCTGTAAAATTCTTTCCAATCTCAATTCATATTCTTAAAGTATAGCAGAATTATACAATCATCATTCAGTAACTGCTGAGATTTGTTAAACTTTAGTATATTCTTATACACTGTACTGTTTCTCATGACTTCATCCATGCAATACTTTTTCCTTTTGACAACCAACTCTGTATTCATTACAGAACTTGTAACAAGGCAAGGACAAACTATAAAGCCACATATTTATGTTTTTAATTGGTTTTCTCATGCAAGAAATATGTCATAATATTCCTTGGTTTTAGAATAAAACTGAACTATAGCTTAATTTAAAGTTCAACATATAGCTGCTGTACTCAAGCCTAACAGAATACAAACATTGTCTGGTCTATCTCAATTCTGAAATGAAGATATCTGTTTTGACAGTTGTACTCTCTGAAATATTTCTGCTTGAGAAAATCCATTCCAGATACTTGCATTTTA
>NC_056737.1:1351652396-1351664896 GCF_019279795.1 Protopterus annectens
AGGTTTACAATATTTAGAATATCATAAAATAGCCCAAATAACCTATACTGCTTGTTTTCTCAGGTAGTAATAACATATTTTAATCAGCATATTACAATAAATATGTCACTTTATCCTTTAAACCAATGACTATAAATGATTCTGTATGTAACTAGAATTTTCCATTAAAATTACTTTCCTATCAACAAATGCAGTCTGTAAAAAATCACATTTTACCATGAAATTTGAATCAGTTTTGTCCTTGTTGGAAATGCAACAAATCAAAACAGGTGTGCTTCACAATAGTTAAGGGTCCATTTAGACACAAAACACATTTTTTCTTATTGCATAGTCCTGAACTGACAAAACATGTTTATTTACTGTTTAGTATTTACAAACTCTACATTTTTACACACTGCTGATGTATATACCTGAATTCCTATTAGTGCAGTCTTGTATTTTTGCAGTTAAATTATGTGGGTTAAATCTAATTAAAACATTAATCTGTGCAAACAACTTATATTTCTTTTACAAAGCCTTCATCATTAAACATGCTATACAAGATAAAATCCAGAAGATACCTGCATAAACCTTAAATCATGTTCGTCGATATATTGGGGTGGAGGCACTGATATACCCAGAAATATCATGCAACTGCCTGTGTTTGCATATATAAACATGCGTGTATTTTTTTTTATTTATGCACAAATTTGCACATGCCTTTTACAGTAATTGCCCTGCAAAAGATGTCCTCTTAAAATGTTTAAACATATTGTTTTTAATGCCAGTATAATATGCATTTTTCTTGTGATTGAGAATAACAGTAATATACTTTCTACACTCTGCAGCAGAAATTGTGTGAAAGTTTAAAGGTTCTACAATGTCATCAGACAGAAGTAAAAGAAAATAAACCTAGTTAGAAATTCATAAATTATTTGGCTTACAGCCAACATCTGCAACTCATTACATTAGAATCACACTGTCATTGCTGCATTCAGTTTACATACTAACCAATTTGGAATTATAACCTGTTTAAATATGACTATTTTAAAATGTCACTGCACATAGAACTTGTGAAAAGAAAGAAAAGGTTATTAAAATCAAAATCTCTTTTTATGCATCACATTTTTCTTTTCTTTTGCTGAAACAGGTAGCCTGAAAGTCAAAAGTCCGATTTACAGATATCATGAAATTCAGTATCTGCATAATAAAAATGCCTATGCCTCTGTCTGGAGCTTTAGGATTTATGGCACATGACCTGGAAATAAGTGGAATATTGTATTGTAAAAAAGTCCTTTCCTGCATCCTGTGTTTATCGCTTGCAAAAGAAATATAGAATGGATTATTTTCTTTTTAAAAGGCCCTGCACACATCTCATGGCAATTAACAGAACTTGGGAAACATTTCAGTTTTCATGTAGTCAATAAATTATGATATATTTTATTAGTCTTTCTTGTGCAACTCAGAATAACAAATACCATGTGATGAAGTCACATGTGGCACTACTTTGAAACTTTTAGCCAGTTCAAAGCTAAACGCTCCTATGCTGCAAAAAAAAAAAGCCAAACTTTGAAATGTTTTGCCATATTAGCTGCAATAGCAAAAAGCGTCATGTCTTTAAACCTGACAGCTTCCAAGAATACTGAGAACTTACATTTATCAGGCTATTTGTGCATTATTTTCTTTTATTTTTCCTGCTATGCAGTGGAGATTGTTTTACAATTTACTGTACTAGACCATATAACGTGATTAATGCTCTCTGAAACTGAAAAGCATTAATTTATTAGCTTCCTATCTCCTGGGAAATTCCAAGTGAAACTGTAAACTCACAGTACATGCATCTAACAATGAAATACTGAAGTTGATACCTGATTCCAGCTTACTTGTCATGATGTATACTTTCATGAGTTGATGTCTGCTGCCTTAGCTGCCATTATTTAAAAAAATTCATTGAAGATACTTGGCCTATTCTTAGCTAGTTGAAGTCGCGGGATTCCTTTTTCCTTCTGTTGTGCTATCTCCTTTCTCTCCCTCTCTCATCAGCTGTCTCCATCATAAATTTTACAGGCAGATGTGATAACATGCTAGACATACCTCTCAAGTGTACGTATTTCTGCAGAATGTCCAGATTTTTGCCTCAAATATTTGGTCTATTCCTCATAAAATCTGTGGTTTTCTGGCAAATCATGGAGGATTGAAGTCACTAAAAATGACCAAATAAGGACATATATTTGAGTTTCAGACTTCATATCCTTCAGATTTCTAAGTTAATAAGAGCAATATTTAAAATCTGACCTTATTTTTGGGCCTTTGTCCCCCCCATTATTTTAGGCTTTGTCCACATTTCAAGAGTTAGGAGATTGAGAAGTATGATGCTAGGTTTTTTAAAAAATGGCTGAGCCTGCCAATGGTAAAATATTTCTTATTACTGCCTGTCTTCAGTAAATCCACTGAAAGACAAAGGCAGTTCAAGGTAAGACATTTATTGTTCAGAATAAAATGACAGCAAGCTGAGAATATACATAGTGCAAAGTTATGCAAAATCTAACTAACTTGGTTGACTTAACTGCAGACTTTAAGTACATGACACAAGGTACAACCTAGTCTCATGTGATACCTTCAGGGAAATTCTTTTCAATCTCAGTTCATATTCTTAGATGATGGTAGACTTATACAATCATAATTCAGTACCTTTTGAGATGTGTTACACTTTAGCATATTCTTATAAACTATACTGATTCTCATGACTTTATCCATGCAGTATTTTTTCCTTTACCAAAACAGTGCTGTATTCATTACAGAACTTTTAACAAGACAAGGGCAGACTATAAAGCCATATTATTTATGTTTTTAGCTGCTTCTCTCAGGCAATCAGTGTTCCATAATATTCCTTTGTTTTAGAACAAAGCAGAACTATGAGTTTCATTTAACTTGCAACATTCAGGTACAAGCATATTTTCTAGTCAGCTCCCTTTTGAAATTTTGGTACTCAAAATGCTGAGTGCCAACAAGCCAAAAAAGGTCAGAAAACACATGAGAAGAGAACATTTTGAAAATTGCTCTTCTCCTTAAAACCTTTTTTTTTTGCAGGGAAACCAGGCCCCCTCAAACTTACATATACCAACTCCAAAATCACTATACGGCGGAGAAAAGGGATTATTCCTAGAAATGGCATCTCAGACTTAGTATATGTAAATCCGTTCTTTTGGTCATTCAGTCTCCATGGTTTGGTCCTTCACCTAGCAGGTCCCAACATTTCAAATGGTTATATTTCTGGTCTATCTCAATTTTGAAATATAGAAATTCATTCTGACATTTGTAATGCCTGAAATAATTATGTTATAGAAAATCTATTCCGGCACTTACATTTTTAATATTGTAGTGTATCTTAACATACTTGTCCTTTAATTTCAAGAAGCAGCACAAGTAATTCTTTATAGGTATCCATCCACAATCAGCATTGCTTCTTGCCTGTTTGAGAGGTCACAGTACTGTACAATTAACCACCTGTACCTAAGTCTATCTGAGTCACCCTCTTCTCACTACTATTTCTTCTAGCATAATGATTACATAGAGTACTCACAGCAGACATATCTAGCAAGCAGCAACTCCTCAGAGCAGTAGCTGTAGTCCATAAAACTGCAACATTCCAGCTCAGTCTCCACAAAGCAGTCCTTCATTCTAATAGTATACAAATGACTCCACAAACTTTTTTCTCCTTACAAAAAATTGTAAATCACATTGTCTTTGATAGTACTATTGCCCTGTAACATCATATGTTGCAAATCCTTCTGGGAATACATGCTCATAGTCTATGCTTGACAAATCAGCACCATCTGCCAAATTAATTAATCATTGAGATTTTTTTTCAGGTTTCTTGCCTCAGTGTATTGCTCCAAATAGAATAGATTAACACATTTTATATAAGAACATCCATAGTTTCTTAAGTATACGGCTCTTGTCCTTACAAGGGGTTAAAACGTTTCACAATAAATAAAAATGAAGTGAAACTAGTCTTCCACTGCAGTGACCTCATTTTTCAAGAAGTTTTGGATGGATGACTTACTTTACAGACAAGGCATACTATGCAGGTTTGAGTGGGAGATTTGTTCACAAGAACAAAGACTGACTACAGCTTATGATTTATTATGATCCAATCTTGTTTCTGTATCACTAATTTTCTAAAGTATGTTATCACCTGACTAGAGACAATGTTGCTTGTTTTTTTTTAATAATTTTTGCATTACATCACTCAGTTAAAGAATATATAAACATTGTTGTCTGCTGCATGTCTTTTATAACATGCATATTTTAGTTGTATTTAGAGCAACCTGTGTATTATACTTTATAAAAAAAATAACATTTGAAAGATAATTTAAGGAATTGTCTAGTCTTTTTGAGAAGTCTGTTTTCTTTGTGATATGTATGCTATCCCCCTTACACATGCTGAAAGTGAAATTCTTTGAGAATCAGTAGCACAAAGAAAAAAAAGATGAAAGGCATAGTGCCAATCACTGTTTCCCATAAGAAATTATTGCTGGTGTGGTTTCTAAGTGTGCACTAGCAATGAGTTACTTGTTTTGGGAGAATTTTCCCTTCTTTGAGTTGATATAACCGGGGAGTTGATATATATAAGTTATAAGTTTGGGGGGTGCAAGTGGACTTGCACCCCTACAGAAGACAAGTAAAATGAATTTTTAAACCTTTAAATTCTGGGCACTTTTTTCATCCTTTTGGCATGTTCAGCTTCCGGAAATTGTCATTTCATAGTAAAACCAAGCATACCACATTGATATTAGAAGTGTTTCATAGACAGATGGACAGACTGTCTTTAACCCTCTTTCTTTTGTTTGTCATACAAATGTTTCTTTTCAATTTCTTTCAAGATGGCTGCACACTGATCAACAACTTAGTTTCAGCTCTCCAAGTGTGAAAAAGGAAACTGAGACATAAGAGACAATAACTCTGTCAGTTTAAGTAAATTCAGTTACTGGCTAGTAAGTACACAGCCTGGATGCCAGCAAAGAAGAAACTTAGTGAGCCTGAAAGAAATCAATAGAAAAGGTGAAGATAAAAACACTGGCAGAATTCTGCAGCTGTTCAGCAAAAAGCAGTTCAAGCTGCAGCTTTGGTGTAAGAAGTGGCTTCCAATAATCTAGAGTAAAAAATAAATCAGATGTGCTTAGAGCTAATTAAAATAACGAAACTTTGAATGAGTATACCGACTCAAATAAAAGGCTGGAGAAAATGGAAGAAGCTTTAAACAGCTGTTCAGTTGAACTAACAAAAACTGCAAATATCAGAGGTCAAAATGAATAAAAAGGCTGTCTGAGTTTGAGACTGCTTAAGAAGAGCTGTTTAAAAAAATGGCAGAGTTAGAGGACAGAGGGAAAACCTGAGAATGTATGCTGTACCAGAGAAACTGGAAGGAACAGACTGTATAAATTTTATGAAAGCACATGGGCTGATATTCCATAGCAGGATTTGATAACTGAAAGGGTACACCATGTGTATGCTCCAAACCTGGCCATGAGAAAGCAGGCAAGACCTGTATTTATACCACAAGAAAGAGCTGATCCTGGCAAAACTCTGACAGAATGGAAAAGTATTAGAAACTGGAGAAAGTAGAGTTTTTGTGGAAAATGATTCTTCACTGTCCACCAGGCAGAAAAGAACAAATTTATCCCAGCAATCAGGGAATGTCAAGAGGCAGGTGTGAATTTCAAGCTGTCTTCAGAATATTTTTTTATGGATGATCAAAGTCATTAATTGAAGCAGAACAGGCTAAGGAGGAAATACAAAAGTTTCTCTAACAAAATGTAAGCCATCAAATAGGAGAATACTCTGCTTCTCATTCCTTTGAATATAAGGTTCATAGAGAGATTTTGTCAGTGAAATATTCAACAATGTTTCTATGGAAAATGCTTGACAGATGGAAACAATACAAGAGCTCACTAGAAGAATCATGAATACCTTGGACTTGAACCAGAGTCTGGGTTTTGGACAAGGAGATGAACAAGAAGAAGACCAGCAGCACTGAAATTAGAGAATAATGGCTATGATACAGAATCAGAATTGCCTAGAAATAGTAAGACCTTGCTGAGTCTAATTATGGTGGGTGCCTGCCAAAAAAGCAATTAATAGAAAATGGAAATCAAAGTCTAAACCAACTGTACTAGAAGTAGCGAATATAGTAACAAAGATAAAACAACTGGAATTGGGATCTTTCGAAAAGGGTAGCAGCAAATTACAGAAAAATGGGAATTATGGGAATAATATATACAGCTGAGCAATGAGATTTAAAAGAAGGGAGGATTTAAATGAGCTATGTAATGTTTGATGGACAATGATTGGGTAGATTATAAGTAATTTATAATGTTTGCAACTAGAATTATGTCAATATGGTTTGAGATGTATAATGCTTGCTACTAAGACTATGTCAATATGCTTTGTTTTCATTTAAATAAATGTATGATTGCCTATGTCATAAGTGATAATTTAATAAAGATGTTTTTTGTTTAAATAAAAGAAGTTAGTGAATACATGTGAAATTATAAAGCATAAATCACATTTGTGAAATCTGGCTGTACAAGAATAAGCAAAAACGTTTGGGCTTTTGTTGACTTTGTTCAACTTGTGGGGGGAGTCAAAAATGTATACCCAATGTTATGTCACTAATGTTTAAAGGGACACTAAAAGAGAAAAAAGTAACTGTAAGCAAAACAACTTTTCTTCATAACAGTATATGTATAAAACATTTCATGATATAAATTGTATGCTATATAGTTAAGTAGTTTCAGTTATTGTTGCATGTGATAAAGATACTAAAGTAAACAAGTTTTTTTTCTTCTTTTTTTTGGTTTTAAGAAATGCAGGCATTACAATGTAAAAAGAGAAGAAAGGCTGGATGAAAGCATGTTTAAGTTAATATGCTTTAATCTTGGGTTGCTGTGGTGGGGGTGGGCTGTAAAATTGCATGGATTATAATATATGAAGAGCTGCGATGTTTTCTTACTTTTGCATGGGCAAATGTCTGGATTAAGGCACCTGGCTTAATCTAATAATTTGTTTGCATAAGCAAGTAAATAAGAGAACACTAAATGTAATGAAAAGTTTTCTTTTATCAAATAAATGTTCATTGTAAGTTGAAAAGTCTGCAGCTGAAGGCAGCTGTAGATTCTGTTCTTATGTTTACATAGAGACAAGCTAATTACAGGGACAGACAGTAAAAGCCAGAGCACTTCTTTAAAGCTAAAAGGTTATGTTTTCCAATAGCATACAAGCTGTTTTTCACATCTAGGAGGGGGAAATTAAGATAAGGGAAGAGTAGATAGCAATTAGTGTAAGTAGTAGCACAGACCGTAACATGTGTCCTAATATGGATAACCTTAGTTTTACGTTAGGTAATTCCTTTGGTTGGAGCTGTCAGTTTGGGACAGTGTTCCTATCAGGAGGGTTAAACGTAATTTTTTAAGATGTACACAGTTTTGTGTGTTTGTTTTAAGTTACGTTATAGGGGTGATTGGGGTTGTTTTTTTGTTTAAGGGTTTTCATTAAAATTAAAGTCATGTAAAATGTGACATGTTAAAATAAAGATGACAAGACACAACTGTACAAAAGTTTAACCTGTCAAATATTAGTGAGTGGATGTTCCACAAAAGCTGGAAACAGACATTTAAAAATGTTGTCATATATAATATATGCAAATAATAACTTCTTATCATAATGGCTACAGTTCCATATTATTTTGAAATGTGAATGGCCTTACAGGCATAGAAAAAAATAAAAGAGTATTGAGTTTTATTAAGAAATGCAGAGTGCAAATAGCAATGCTACTGGAGACATTTGGAAGGAAGTGAGCATCTGAATTATATAAAGAAAGGATCTCAAAATGGATATTCAGCAGAGTATCAGAGACAAGGGAAAAGGGGAGTACTTATACTAATTGCTAGAGGAGCTCCAATAGCGATAGTAGAGGGGAAAAAAGATAATAATGGTAGATTTCTGATAGTAGTAAGGGGCTATTGGCAAGGAAGATGGATTATACTAGCATAAATTAATATTCCACCTAAAACTTTTATTATAGGGCTTAAGAAGATTCTGTGAAAAATAATCACCTTTCAGCAGTAATATTACTTATAGGTGGGGACTGGAATTTGATTTGCAATAATGATGTATCTAGGGGATCTAGAAGAGAAAATATAACAAAAGAGGATAGATTTCTGAAGAAGTCTATGAAAATATTTAACATGGAAGATGTGAATTCAGTAGTAGGAACTCAGAGGGAATTTGTATATTATTCCCCAATGTATAATAATTGGGCTAGACACAAAAAAATATATTTCACAGGAACATGTGCATTTAATTGAAAGTTTTGACACATATCCAATAAGTATTTCAGGTCATCTGCCAATAATACCCAAGATAAAAATACATAGTAATGAAGTACAAATGAGAAACTGGTGCTTCTCCAACTACCTGTTAAAAAAGAGGAATTTAAGGAATGGGTATTGGAAATTATTGTGAGGCAGATATTAATATATGCAGATGTGAATTTTAAACCAGTTTCCTTTACCTTCAAATGCTTAACGAGTGATAAAACAGGACTAGAAAAAATGCATTTAAAAAAAATTAGTATAAAGCATATTAAATCTAAGAATAATACATTTCCATTTCAACCATGGAATGAATAACATTCCTAGTCCAATAGATAAGCATTGATCCATTGGACTAACTTTATTTCCTCAAAGAAAATAAACACACTCCCTATTGACATCTAAATAAGAATTAACATAGACTTTTTAATACATTTTCTATAAGATAAGGTAGCACAAATATAATTTCAACAATCAGTTCTTAAATATACATAAGTTACAAAGTTCTCTACTCTAAACTTGAATTTATTACTAAAACAAACTGAATGTCATTAGAAATCTTTATTTCTTCCAATCAAATTATATTTAAAGCAAATCTTTCCATAACTTGTGATTGGAATATGTCACTAGTTCTATCTTATAACTAGTATTTTGACAAAAAAAATAACTTGTATTTACAGATCATTATAAGACAAAGATCCAAGTATTTTCCTTCTTATGTGTTACTCTAGAAGTAACAGATGTACACATAATTGCAGACCTATTGTTTTGTCTATGTTATTCAGTAGTGAATGAGATCACATAAAAGATAAAAATGATAATAATAATAATAAACATCATTGGTTATAAAAATATATTACTGTAAAACAACTTGAGTTTAATATTTCCTGACACGAGTACAACAGAATTAATAATTCCCATAAACTCAGAACTTTCAGCATTAGCAAACATATATTAAGCATTTGTGTATATAACTTAATGGTATTGACAGTTATTATTTTTCAGTGTAGGAAGGAAATCTAGACATTGGCCCTTTCATAAGTATGTGTTTCTAAATATCAAACCTTTCCTGATCTTTCTTATTCAATAAGTAGTTCTAATTAGTTTTCCTGCATACATAAAGCCTATATTTCCAAAGGACAGTATGACTATATTGCCAGTAGCTTACTGCCCAATCAGTTTCTGTTGTCAGTTTTACATAAATTTCTTATTAACAGGCTGAAACAATTAGGTATTAAGTTTATCATAAGTCAAAGCAAACAATACGATACTATACTACAATTTAGTTTTGTTGCATATAGCCATGTGAAGTGTCCAAGGTGAGCAAGAGAAATTAGAAGTCCAGTAATTAGGTATAGGATAAACCTATCTTTCACAATAATGACATGAGATATAGGGCAACTGTCTTGAATAAACTCAAATGAGAAAGGTAGTAACAGAGGTTATTTACAATATGTTACTATCATCTCATGTTATGACTAAATTATTTCTATATATTGCTCAAAGAATGCATAAAATAAATATTTACTCTCTTAAAGAAATCTATTAAGTTATCAACAGACAGGTTTACCCAGCTATCCTGTTAGTTATGATCATACATACTTAAAACAACCCAGTGAACAAGAAGCAACCACTAATCGTCCTTACTGTAAACACCTGGTAATAAGTCACTTAACAAAATTTTCAAGAATAGATACTTAAAAAAAAGGTATAATATATATATATATATATATATATATATATATATATATATATATATATATATATATCAGTGGAAGCAATAAATCCAAACACAGGACTGTAACTGAGTAATAGTTAAGCGCTTTCACTCACTTTTATCAACATGAGCTTCTTCAGAAGTTTTGAAGAAGCTCATGTTGATTAAAGTGAGTGAAAGCGCTTAACTATTACTCAGTTACGGTCCTGTGTATGGATTTATTGCTTCTACTGGTGTTCATTTTTTATCTTGTTTTGAGTTTGTTTGATTCTCATTTTGTCTTTATATATTACATTGCTTATATTAACTTGATGTGGGCTATGGTATGACTTAATGCAAAAAAAAATCCAAAATCAGTTACTAAAATAAAATCAGAACAAGGTGCAACCTTCTGGAAACATTCATTTTACAAACTGTAAACTAAGAAAAGAATGATTACCCCTGTCTTTCTCATCAGATATACTGAAATAGGTGTTAGACTAGCAGTTTAATAATCCAGTCTACTACTACAACTTACAACTACATACACCTAGTTACTCCAACACATTTTCTATGCTGTACATATTACTGTTCATTTTAATTAAGTACAGGAATTCCTATGTGCATCACTATAAACTATAATAGAGAACATTCCACAATATAGTTATTATAATTCAGTAAAATACATAACTGAAGCCATTAAAAAAATCATACTTTTTAATGTACTGCTTCTTTAAATGCAGATAATCATTGAGTAATTGCATAAATCACTTACTTGTATGCTGTGTTCTTTGTTCATTTTAATTAAATCTCAGGTTTCTGCTGCTTGCAGTGTATTAAATTAGTTTTCATTTATCCAATCTAGCTATAAACGGTTTATAGTGATTACATTTACTTTTGTTAATGTTTCCCATGCATCTAGATGCTATTTACTTTATAGGGGGAGCAAAATATTCACTGTGTGCTTGGGAAGTACATCTGCTAAAAAAAATCCCCCTTACTTGCTTTCAAAACAATGAAGACGGCCTCAGCCTGAGCTACTAAGCAGTGAGTAAGCAAAGGAACTACACTGGAGCTCACGGGCCTCACTAGGTATGTAAAAATCTTCACCTCTTTGCTAGAAATGGAATATTTTGATTTTGAGTGAAAAGGAAAGGGAAAAAAGTTGAAAATGAAGTGTATGAAGTAAATTAAGATTAAATAGAGTAAAAAAAAAAAACTGTATTTACAGTTATCAGTTCTTAAAACCATGAAAGTATAATAATCACTTCTATTTTATTGAGAAACATATTTTAGGCAGCAGAACAGTAAATTAATGTTTAAATTGCAGGTTAGTAGTTTGGCGTGTAGGAATATTTTCCTTTCCCCTTTCCAGCATTTTGATTACATATAATAGATGGATTTCTATGTGTATGATTAACATATTTTAAAATTCTGTTATAGGGCTCAAACATTAAACTAGGTATTTCATAAAAGTGACAAGCTAAAGGCAGTGAGAATAAGCATTATGCTAATCATTGTGATAGATGTTGCTTCTTATGGCAATACTTGGTTAAATATAAAGGAACCTTTACTAACATAAAAAAACATTTATTTTAAACTGTTTAAATAAAACTTTGTTGTTTGTTTCTAAATCTTGCAGGGTTATTGTTATTTATGTCAGATAGCATGGATATGAACATTATTGAGAATGTTTGTTTCAGTATTTCGAGGTTGATACTAAATATAAACAAGTTATTTAGAAATGTTAATAGTTAAATACATGTTTCCAGTAGTAATAGGGTGAATGCACCTGTCCATCATGTTGCTAATAATAGGTTTTGACCATGATATTTGTTAATGATGATCAGATCAAGCAGAATTAAATGCAATAGATTATGACATAATAATCAATGCATACATTATTTAGAAGTTGACGCTTTGAGAGAATTGATGTTATTAGCTGCTGTGGAGACTGTCTTTTGTTTCTTCTTTTTAACATCCAACCAAGTATTCTTTTCTGGTGATCTTTTTAAGGAAGGAGAAAATCAATCCATTTCCTCCAGTATAGTTATTATGTTGTTTTTTTGGATGAAAAGGGAAGCTTCTTCTATCTTTTTTAAAAGTTCTGACTTCATTAGCAAGAGTGATTTTATTTTTTGCTGGATAGGTTAGTTGTGCTTTGATGTTATTCTGCTTGAGTAGTTTTATAAGTGGCCAGCATTTCTTCCTCATCTCAAGCACTCTGATGGAATAGTCATTCTCAAATCTAATCTGGCTCTACTTGTATTTCAAGGGACTTTTTCTCCAGGCAGTTCTGAGCACTAGTTCTTTGTCTAAAATAACATGGATTTTATTACAATTGATCTGGGAGATAATGAAGGTGATGTTGGTATTGGTTTTCCTATTGCTCTATGTGCTCTTTCAATTCCATATGAGAAGCCTTCCTGTAAGTTTACAATTTCAGGAAT
>NC_056737.1:1351669896-1351865579 GCF_019279795.1 Protopterus annectens
TTCTTTTACAAAGCCTTCATCATTAAACATGCTGTACAAGATAAAACCCAGAAGATACCTGCATAAACCTTAAATCATCTTTCTCAATATAGTGGGGTGGAGGCACTGATATACCCAGAAATAGCATGCAACAGCCTGTGTTTGCATATATAAACACGTGTGTATTTTTTTTTATTTATGCACAAATTTGCACATGCCTTTTACAGTAATTGCCCTGCAAAACATGTCCTCTTGAAATATTTAAACACATTCCCCGGGATTCATGAAGCTTGTGCCAGGCGCAGGCGTAGAGTAGGTGGTATAATGCCAAATATGGCCGGCGAGCGATTCAGGTACAATCCAATTCCATTTGCACTACCAGCATACGCCAGATCTGCGCAGCTCTTGGCTCATGTATACTAATTAACCCATGCGCAGTAGTGCAGCATGCAAATGAAGGTACATAGCGATTCATGAAGTGGTGCAGGTGTAGCCTAAGCATACAGAAATGTAAACCAAAAAAAAAGGTTTACATTTTTCCAAACAGAACATCGGAGCCATGAAAGCGGACCAAACGTACATATTACAAAGTTAACATATGCCAATGGCTAAATAAACAGCCAATGGCATAAAAAACATGCACAACACATAAAATATAACATTTAATGTCATGGCTACACTAACGCAAAGGACAACCGCAGGGCATTTGTGCGCAAACGGGAACACAAGGAAAATATATACAGATGTCATAAAATTGCAGTGTAACAGAAATCATGATTTTGCCATAATAGTCAATGGTATGCATGCTAAACCACAACCAAGGTGCAAGGGTTGCTAAGGGTCAGTGACAGTGCTCGGCACAGTAACTATGAATTAGTAGTCAATGCCATGCAAATGAAGCAAGTAATACTGAATCGCAAACATCCCGCCAGCCTAAGGATGTACCATACAGTGCAGCGGTACAACACCGAGGCGTGGCCTGGAGGTATACATAACATCAGCAGTGGGGTGTGCCACCATAGCTGTAAGCACATTGGAGCATTGCTAATCCAGGTTGCCCGTTGATAAGCAAAGCCGCAGGATAGGGGTGTGGATGTAGCCATAGCTTTGCTTAGCTAAGAGCACACATGGTGACCAAAAGTGCATGTGTACATGGATGAAAACATGCTCAAAACCCTGTAAACGGCTGCACGCGGTGCGCATGACAGCTAAAACAGGAAGGTTATGGGAAGACAATAAGGGAATGCCGCAGTAGGGTAATTGGAGTACAGCTGAGTAATTAACACCTATTAACTCACAGTTGTCCATTGACAGTAGCTAACAAGGCTGCTAGTAGCAACCTGCAGAACAGGACAGGGGAGGTGCCGGATTGCAAAGAAAAGAGAACTGTCAATGCAGAGCAAAGCAAACCTGCAGTAGATCGGCTATAGAACACATTTTGCAACACAATCCTGGGTTGGGAAAGTACAAAACAAGAAAGCAGGCTGCTGGATGCATGCCTGACAATGGGAGGGGAATCGTTATGAAAAGTGAAAGCAAGGGCAAGAGGTGATCCATGGCAGCTAAATGTAATTCAACACCAAAGGCACCACAGTAGCAGTACCTGCGGTAAAACACATAAGTAAGATACCCTGCAGCTCTGATTGTACATACACACTCTATGACATCATCAGTGTCCAGAGCACAATAGTATAAAGTGTGAAGGCACCTCACACACACTCGTGTATTCCCAAACACTGCACCATCGGTGTAAACAGACGGGGAACTTTTACAATGTACTTGTTGGGAGCTGCCATAGCTGTGATTCATCACCATGTGTTGGAGACTGAAGGTGGTGTGGAGGATGATGCTGACAACAACCTCAGGTCCTGGAGGAGGAGAAGAGTGTTCAGACCAAGGGTAACCTACCAGGGGTTAGATGATCTGGAGATAGTAGAGCGTTATAGGGTGGACAGGGACATCATACAGCAAATCATTGAGCTGTGCCGGCCACGCCTCAGAGCCAGAAACAACAGAGGGGAACCCATCCCAGTGCACATGAAGGTATGTGTAAGCTTGAGAATACCAGCCACAGGTACCTTTCAAAGGCCAACTGGAGATATCATGGGGATCTCACAATCATCAGCATCCAGGGTACTCCACCAGTTCCTGGATGCCATGTTACCACATGCCAATGAGCATATATGCTTCCCCCGAACTCAGGAGGAGTTGGCCAGCAATATGCACCTCTTCCATCATGTGGCAGACTACCTGGAGGTACTGGGTGCAATAGACTGCACGCATATACATATCAAGTTACCACCCGGTGAGCATGGTAGGCGCAACATAAACCGCAATACCACTCCATCAACTGCCAGGTCATGTGCAATGCCCAGGGCATTATCACGGATGTGTGTGCTGGCAGCCCTGGAAGCTACCATGACTCCCACATCTGGCATGCCTCACAGCAGTACCAGGTATTTTTCAGGGGGGACATCCCATATGGCCACCTTGTGGGGGGATGCTGGCTATGCACTGGAGCCATGGATGATGACTCCCATCAGAAATGCACACACACCCATGCAAGAACACCATAATGAGGCACACGCACAAACCAGAATCATCATAGAGCATGTGTTTGGGATGCTGAAATCACAGTTCCATTGCCTGGACATATCTGGTGGAGCCTTGCAGTACTCTCCAGGCACGTGTGCCCACATCTTCATAGTATGTGCCATGCTACATAATATGATCCTGCGGAAACAGCTGCAGCAGGGACATAATGGTGAAGGCCCACACAGCCTACCACAATTTCCAAGGGCATCATAGGCACAGAGGGATTCAGACCACGAACACCCTCTGCCAGCCCCAGTAGGCAGACAGAGGCATGCCCAATATGCCCATGCCTTGACAAAGAGGGAACGTATAGCACATACACTGACAGTGTAGGCCACTATGGACTGGCACACTTCTCCACCTGCACACACAGTAAAATGGATGGCACACATACACGACCACCTGTAAATTGTCATGTATAGGTGGTCTACTGTGTGCATCCTACATAGGCAGCCCTCAACTATTGCACACACAACAGCTATTGGTACAAGGTAAGACAACACCTGAACAGTAAATTAAGCTAACAGCATGTGTTGATACTGTATGTATAGGTTCCTAGGCACATCGGTAGGTACATGCCTGATTGTCAGAGTCCATTCATCAGCCTAGCCAAAATGTGTCTGCTGTCACCACCCCATTGATTAAATAACTGTCCCTCTGTGGAGCAGAGCCAATTGCAGGATCCCTGGGGTGTAACCACTGTTCCCCACCCACTCTGAAAGGATTCCCTGGTGTGTTAATGAGGGGCTCCATATAATGTAATCAGGGATGTAGTTCCAAAGCATGGGGAGTACCCATGACAGGTATCTGTCACCCCAGCATTCTCCAGTTATGGTTGTGGCAAGGTGTAGCACATTACAGTGTGTGCAAGGTGTAGCACATTACAGTGTGTGGCTCACTGTCACATGGATTCCCATAGCTGGAGCCCATCCATTAAGCATCACTTGGACATACCATTAATAGGTATCATCCATATGTAAACTAACTGAATTACACATTTGTTTGCAGTATGGAGGAACAGCCATAGTACAGTCCACATACTAAACACCATAACACTTGTACATATCCCAGATGCCCAAGTGGTAAAGCCACTGACTGTCTCGTGCATGTTCCCGGTTCCAAGACCTGTAAGGGCTGTTATGTAATTCCGATGTCCCGAATAATGGATGTTGGATGCAGGTCATTAGAGCACATTTAAGCACATGTTAGCGGGTTTATATGCCGGCAAGTGCTGGTAAGCGTAGTTTAAACATGACTACACAGATATGCGCAAAACAGGTCTAAGCTTTGCTGAATATCGTGCAGATCACGGGCAAAGCTGGCCAGAACCGCTGAAATCTGCATTATTCATCCTTGTACTAATAGTGCCTGCTCTGAGAGATAAAACAACCACTGCCAGGAGTAGAACACGCAACCATGTACACAATCACCTACCACTAAGCTACCTGAGATGTACCAACGGCAGGTGTGTATTGTGACAGGTTAAAACACAAAAGGGCGGAGTTCAGGTAATAGTATACACCGCCATGTACCCAATGAAAGGTGTGTCCTCTCTGTCTCTCTCTCTCTCTCTATATATATATATATATATATATATAAAATATAGAGATAGAAAGGGTGATAGAGAGATATATATGTCGATATATACGGATATACATATATATGCAAATATATAGCTAGGTTAACAACATGTACACAACCATGGAGGTACATATAAATAGGATACTACCAAATACCGAATGCTTTACATATCGACATGCGGAATCACGAGGCTTAAAGACCGAAAGACCACAGTACTGGAACACTAGAACCGTGAGTACTATTATCATGATGTTAAGGGACATTTAGTTAGTGCTTCTGGTGCTGCAGTCCAGGTAGTTACTGTGTTTAAGTGTGTTTATGATTGCTGTAGTGTGTGTAAGTGTGTGTTCTGAGTGCGGTGTGTGTTTCTGTGGGACAGTAATGTGTGTGTGTGTGTTTACTTCATGTGTCTGTTCGTGCTATCTCAGAGGTAGATTATTACAGTAGGTGTGGTGTGGGGGGTGCAGCCACCTACATGGGGTGTGTATGGGGCATGGCCACCTGGCCATACGTAGTGTAGGATGGTTTGTTCGGATGTGATGGGTAGCAGTGTGTCTGTATGTGCATGTGTGTTCTGTGTTTGTGTTAGTTCCGGGAGTTTGACTGTCACGAGTTTGAGTGTTCAGTAATGTGGGGTTTGGGAGTCTGTGAACGGTAATGTGGTTGTTGGAAGTGTGTGCGTTCATAAATCTGTGGGTATGCCGTATACAGCAGTTGAAGTCTTCAAATATGTGCACAACATGGACCATAGCAATCACACATTCCGCCATGACCGAACGTTATGAACAAAGGATATGGAGACTATATTATAGCAATAACACATGCCTGGGTGTGGGTAATGCTGGATTTACCCACGGTTGTCTTTGTTTGGCCACTCGGGTTTCGCCCTCGTGAACAAACCACACCAACCGCGGGTAAATTCACTATTACCCACACCCAGGCATGGGTCATTGCTATAATACACTATTACAAATATGTGCTATGGACATGAGCTAAACATAAGGGTTACCACCTGCCCCAACTTGCGAGGGCCAGTCCCTCTATGTGCGGTAGTGTCCTGACCAAATGAGTACAAATACTAATGTCCTACAATCACGAGACGTTCTGCATGTTCCATAGTTAATCTAATTGCTGCATAAAATAGTCATCTGTATCTAACATACCTACATGTAACAAGAAACAGGATAAGCAAGTAAACCGCTACAAGAATATAAGCTTTTATATAGGCATATATGTAAAGTTCTATACTTTGTACTGACCGTGGGTATGTGTCGGCCTCTAAAATCTGATGTGTGTCCTGCAAATGTCCCACTATGGCCATTTGAAAAGGTGGCAACCCAAGCCAAAGAGGTTCAGTCACCAACACAACTCCAATGAGTGCAAATATCTGTGACAGAAATACATGAGACAGCTTTCATGTAGCAACATTTCATTACATACCGATGTATTTCCGAAGGGATTGAAGGACCAGCATCACCTACATGCTATATAGGAACCAATTAACAATGGCTTAATGAATAAGCCTGCAATAACCATAGTATTAGTCTACTAAATGATAGGTCTTCAATTAGGGAAAGAGCCCTCACACACATATGGAATATGTATAAATGCAGTTCCTACACACCTTCATCTGCTATGTACACCCACCTACATCTCCCCCACACCCAAAACAATTTCAATACAGACTGTAATAACATCACAAACATCCACTCACTCTATGACATCTGCAGACGCCTCAACATACCTTGTGAGAGACACACTATAATGGCCCTATGTGAAATCGTTGCTGTTGTACAATTGAACAGACGCCGATGTTACAGGGTTTGTTTGCAATAATCCCGTGTCAGACGGCTGATATAACAGCTACACTCACATGTAGAACTACATCCTCTAGCCGTTACACACAATCCATGGGGGCCATGAAGTTAAAATATCTCTGTGTCTCCCCATGTAGCTGTTGCAATTCATCACAAACAACACATCCAGGCTGTCTTCCTTGAAGGTAGGGCAAAGGGACAATGCCCAAGTGGAGTATGCAATTATACCCCACTGTTGCCATGTAATTGGCTAATGGAGTAGCTGCACAGCCAATGTGCATGTAATCATCTACTCTGGAACACCAATTGGTGGCAGGATACCACATGTTACTGGTATCTATGTATAAAAGGATGGCTTACCATACATTCAAACCATATGTACATACGAGAAAACCGTTAAAACAGAAAAGGAATAGGACTGATATTATCGTCAACTCGGACTACTAAGAAGGTATGTAGAACACTCAGTATGTTAGTGTATATAGTGCCTGTTAATGAAAGTGTACGCAATGCATATAGTGGGAAAAGGTATTATGTAGTGATGTATTGTTGAGCATAGTAATGCTCATAGAAACTGTGTGTACTACTGTGGGCCACAAGGTAAACCCCTCATACACCGCAAGGGATGCTACATAAGGACTTTAAACACAACAATTCCACTCTAGCCGCTGTCAGTGGCAGGGTTTTTCCAACAAGTACGTGCCATAACAGGGGATAGTATATGTTGATATACTGTAACAGCAGGCATATGTATGGGTGTATAACTGAGAATAACATGTCTAAGGTGGTCCTGCTGTGCAATTATGATTTGCATTATGGGATATTGTTGCAAAAATGTGAAATGTACAGTATTGTAGGTAGATATGTCTAACATTTTACATAGCATTACTGTTATATTATGCAAACATCAGGTATGTCTATTGGCATGTACAATACACAATAACAGGATACATATGAATTGTAGTCACCAGACAGTGTATCAGCATGATAGCTAATTGAAATAGAAGAGCTAGTCAATTATCCATGCACAAAACACATGTAATAGCTTCATAGGTTCATAGTTAGGTACTATGCTGTCTGTCCAAGTCCATTCGTAAGCCTAACTACAGTGTTTACACTTGTGGCACATCCCTAGGTTAGTGTCCTGTGCCTGTGAACAGCAGAGCCATTAATTTCCTGCACCTCTGTACAGCAGAGCCACTGCAGTGATCCCTGGCGTACATGTCTGTCTCCCATCCACCCATCGAGGTATCTCTTGAAGAGTGCTAGTGAGGGTCCCTGCCTGATGTACATAGGAATCATGTTCCAAAGCATGGTGAGTGTCCGTGTCAGGAATGTATCCGTCCAGCTCATCCTAGTCATCGTTGCATTTAGGTACATATCCCAGAGCATGTGGCTCTCAGTGGCTTTTGCTTATGTGGAACATATCCATCAATATTGTTTTGGACATGGGCCTTGTATGTTCAGCAGAGATCACCTCTGAGTATGCAGTATGCAAATGAGTACAATTGGGGTTTCTGTAGTTGGGCTGCATACGTCATCCTTCGGAGGTCAGTAATCCTCTTGGTGTGGAAATGTTGTGGTATTTAAAGCCGTTGCTGTTGTCTCATAAGGTACATCCCAAATGGGGTGTTGTACCCTTTAATGTGTTTCATAAGTCATGAGTAGAGAGGTACAATGGCTGCCTTTGTTCTGGCTACAAACCCATTACAGATTAGGGTGGCCACGTAGAAGGATATCCACGCCACCTTGGCAATATGGTTATCAAAGGAGTGGGTGCTATCTACTTGGGTTCTAAGATCCCTTATTATGTCTTCTGTATGTAGGGGACTACCACCTATGTGATAGTCAGTGGGTGATTGGTGTAATCCAAAGGGGATGTCTATGCACCTTGTGGCATGCAGCTTGAGGCCATGTTATTGACATCAGGTATCCGTCCCAGTGACACCCTTGTGGAGGGTGTCTGTATCAGCTGGTGAATCAATCATGGCCCCTAGTTTGCAGTTGTCTGCAAACCTATTCAGGGTAAGTCCTTCTGTGCTAGCCTGTACTTCAGAGAAGGGGGCCCTATGACCGAGGACTGGGGGATGCCAATTGTAACTGATTTACAGTAGGAACTAGGGTATGCTACCCTCACTGTGTGGGTTCTGCCATGAGCCACTTTGCATAACATCTCGTGACATAGGGGTTGATGTGCAGGTGGATGTGTATGTTAACAATACCAGAATGGGGAACGGTGTTGAAAGCCTTTGAGAGGACAAGGTAGGCTGTGTGGACCTCCTTACCCTCATCTACTGCCTTGGTAACTGTCTCAAAGGACTCCACCAGGTTTAGGAGTCATGGTCTGGCCCTAACAAATCCAAACTGGGTGGGATCAAAGGTTTGGAGGCCACCAATATCTCTGTGAATGAGATTCATGATGATGTGCTCCATAGCCTTGCAGAACAGTCTAGTCAGGCGTATAAGGCAATAGTTCCCCTGGTCCATTGTGGCACCACCTTTGTGGAGTGTAATAACTGTTGCTGTGTGCCATTCAGGGGCCACAATGCCTGATGCAAGGCTATTAGTGA
This sequence comes from Protopterus annectens, assembly GCF_019279795.1. Lineage (NCBI taxonomy): Eukaryota > Metazoa > Chordata > Ceratodontiformes > Protopteridae > Protopterus > Protopterus annectens. Next base: position 1,351,678,439 of record NC_056737.1, read on the forward strand.
ATTTGGTGCCCAAGTGGGGAGCCATTTCATTCTGAAGTTTGTGTAAATTGCAGCCTGGGATGTTGTACGGCCACATGGAATCTGTGTTCCTGGCTTTAGAGAGTACAGCTTTGAACTGCGTAGATGTGACCGCAGGGACTCTGCATTGTTCCTGTACAGATTTGGGCCCTTTAGGGTGTGAGAGCGGTGTAAAGTTAGCACTGAACCTATCTGCCAGGATGTTGCCAATATCAGTCGGTTCTGTAATGTTCGTGCCTAACTGCTGTATGTCAGAGCAGATGTGGGTATCGCCATAGAGAGTAGTGACATACCTCTAGAATGCTTTGTGGTAGTCCTTGGAATGAGTCGCAGTAATATTTACATAGCTAGCTTTAGAGGATGTGATTAGGGATCACAGATTCCTACTGAGGCTGACCAGGGAACTACCCCACTCATGGGATTGTACTCTACTTTGCAACAGTCTCCTCCTTCTGTTGTACATTATATCCATGGCAGTGGACCAATAGAGTGGCGTCCATTTTTTGGTGGGTACCATCATGGCTCTGTTTGGGATAGCATGATCCATGCAGTTGTGTAAGTGCTAACTAAGTGCAGTTGTGTATGATTCAGCGGTTGTAACTGTATTGTCCATCTGCACATGTGTCATGACATTTACTACTGTTGTCATAAGAAGCCTGAAGGTGGCTTTGTAGAAATATTGTACTGTGTTTTCCGTAAAGGGTGTGGTGCCAGGATGTGGATAACAAGGGTGATTAGAATACGTTCGGATCTGACCAAAGAGGAGATAACCCCAGGAGTGGAACACCAGTCACACATGTTGGTAATGTCCAGGTCTAGGATATTGTTGGCTTTTGTGGTGGTGTGGATAGGTTGATCCAGCCAATTGGAGGTTATGAATCCCAGAAAGCATTGGCCTAATGTGTCGGTACATGAATAGGTATCCCAGTTAATGGTGAGGTAGTGTCAGTCTCACATCAGTAGTTTCTGTTTAAACCCTACTTTCCAGTACGCCAAGAAGTGAGGACCGTTAACCGTGGGGTATGGTGTGGAATCTGTAGCAAGCTACAATTTGTATAGCAGTTATGGCCACAGTTAGTTGCACTTGGATTACCTCTGATGCATTGTGCTAAGCAACCAGCCTGGAGGTGTGTATATCTTTGGGAAATATGGACACACCTCCGCCATGGGTGTTCCAGTCCTAGTTACATGACTGAAAGGTGTGGTCTGAGTAATAGCCTGTTAGTGCAGGGGTGCTCTCAGGAGCCTAGAAGCAGGTCCCAGTCACTGCAGAGATATCAAAGTGGTCCATTACAAGGAGTGCCTTGGGTGAGTGCTTTTGAGATGAAGATGTCAAGCATTGAGTAGCATTACCCTCAGGTTTTTCTTGCCTGTTCCTGTTATGGTAGTGAATATGTTATTTGAACCGTGCCTAAAACAGACACTATAGGAGCAGCAAGAGCCTTAGATGTTATCCGTAATCCCAGGGCCGACAGGTGCAGGCCATCTTTGCCAATGCATCGTGTTCTGTTGACCATGTCATTCAAAGCAGACAGATACTGGATACCCTTGGAATGACACCAGAAGCATAGCCAACTGTAGAAGTGAATAATTCAGTTCTTGTACTGCGTTATCAGTCTGGACGAATGCCGAATGCTTCTCAGGGCTAGGGCGATACCTGCCTGGGCTACAAGATTGGAGAGCTATTCCATGTCTCTGTACATGTAGTCCAGGAAGTTGCATCTCAGGACATTCACACTAACATGGAGAATGACACAGTCATATTGTACCTGTTGAGGAGTGAGCTGAGTGCATAGGTTATGTTGTGGATCCTGTTACCCGACAGCCAGCTGAAAGTGACTATCACCTTGTGTAGCCTGCTGAGTGGGACATAAGTGTGACTGCCTAAAGAGTCACCTATGGCTAGTGTGTTGGGTACGTTATATCACCCTATTGGCTGTAGTTGATGGGCACACTGAGTCTGTGGGCTATAAGTAATTGGTGTTGTGTTGGGTGCTGGGGGCTGCCTGCATTTCTGCTTTGGAGTTCTCTGTTGCCTAGACAGAGTAGTATTGAGTGGCTCCACAAATCTTGTAGTCTTACTATTTGTGGCCTGTGGTGGTGGAGCTCTAGTGAGACTATGTGATGAGTGTGGTGTGGTGCAAACGTTTAACATCCGCACATGATTGTCAGGTTCAGTTTGGGTTGGAGAGAGCTTTATCTCCAGCATGGCTACATATGTCCATCTCCCACAGGTTGTAGTGTTGCATGTTAGGAGGGGAGCATTGACTGTGTACACGAGACAATTTCTATATTGCCTCATGATGCCCATATTCATCATATAGACAGGCAATAACACTGGGAATTAACACTTGGACATGCCTGAATATTTAACTATTTACCACTAGATATGTGAGGAAAGTGTGTACAACAGCTGTTTTACTCTAAGCAAGTGGGAAATGTAAGTACAAACAGTGTTTACCTGTAGGAAACGAGGAGGATTGAGTGCTATAGTAATTAGTAGCTCATGAAGTGCTTACATGTTCTGAACAAGTGCTGAGCATGAATAAGCAATACAGATAGGGTGTCGGATAACATAAACACACTGCCCCCCCAACAGGTACACAATCACATATCCATGAACACTACAGAGCCCCTGTAACCATAACTATGATGGTACAAGGTGCACTCAGGCTGCATGTGACCTGTCCACATCCCTGGTTGTAACATACACATATGGCAAAACAGTTTGCTCTACACATACACATCATGTAAAACATAGCTTCATGTCAGTCTGTGAAAACACTGAATGGTGCACACCAACAGTTATCACAACCCACAAAGTGGAGATACCACTCATAATGGGAGGCACTGCACTATTACCCTGCTGAGTCTGGTCTGAAAGTCCATGAACCTTAATCAATGTATATGTTGTTAGCAGTACAGATGTAGATGACAGTACGGATGATTTCACACTGCATATCATACCTGTGACAGGTCATAGGACATCATCACCTATACTGTGTTCCACCTACACTCATTATACTAGATATACCTTTGTACGTCACAGGAGTGTTTTGCCAGTGGACTGTTGACAGGACCAACACTAGAAAAGGTGTCTGAGGTATATGTGCATATCACACCAGTGGCAGCTACAGTAAAAAAGGGTTAATTCATTGTACTCCCCCTCATTGTAGCCCATACCACACAGACAAATGGGAGGCATCTGTGTATGTAAGTATGTGAATGGCTATGACCTAGGAGCAATAGCTGACTCAGTGTTGTAGACAACATACAGAATGGGCTTTGTGGGTGAGGTGTGTGACATATGTGCACAATCTGACAGCTGCATATTGCATTGTCACCGCTAGGTTAATAACCCTGTACCCATGAACTACCACCTAGGCAGCGGTCAACATAATGGACACTGTGTGTAAGGGATGCTGCTGTGCAGTTTACCTCCCTGAGCTAGTGACGTCACCAAGCCTATTAGGTAGTCATAAAAGGCAACACTAGTCATGACAGGGTGCCATCCATGAGCATGGAGATCATTGTACAGCCATACTCATCACTCAAGCGACCAATATCGGATCACATATCACCTTTAAGGGGTATTGCCCATGTTTGGATGGGCGACACCAGCCTTCACAATCCTCATCTCCACTATGTAGCATGATGCCTACCCTGCATAAAGACATGTCCAACACTGTGATGTTGGACATGCTACACGTACATATCCTGATCTGAAATACATACGTCATGGACATCCACCTTCATAGTACAAGCATCGCCACATGCTGGACAGATCCCTGTGCCATACACATTACATACTCCTGCCATACTATGCAACCCTGTCCAGCAAAGCTGCACAGTTCACCTCTGTCAGACATGGTGTGATGACTGCATGGTAGATGTATCACTAACCGTCTGGATCAGTTATGTGGCACTGCTTCACCTGGCACCGGAAACATGGCTGTCGGCTACAGCTAGAAAACCTTACATCCTACATTCATACATGGCCCAGGGCATACAGACTACTACATGACCTTGGCCATACATGCTATAGTTGATAACCATCTCTGCAAATACCATCCGGCTAGCCATTGTCCCATGTGTATCACATGTGCAATACAGGCAATACGTGGCAGGATATTGAACTGCTGTACAGTGCCGTGTAGATGTATATGGCAAAACACAAGCATGTAAAGGCTTCCATGTGCATGTCTGCATTGTCACAGGTCATGTCCGTTAAGGCAGTGTATGTGCTGATATGTGACATATACACAGCATCAAGGTTGACCATTAACCATCTGGATCAGTTATGTGGCACTGCTTCACCTGGCGCCGGAAACATGGCTGTCGGCTACAGCTAGAAAACCTTACATCCTACACTCATACATGGCCCAGGGCATACAGACTACTACATGACCTTGGCCATACATGCTATAGTTGATAACCATCTCTGCAAATACCATCCGGCTAGCCATTGTCCCATGTGTATCACATGTGCAATACAGGCAATACGTGGCAGGATGCTGAACTGCTGTACAGTGCCGTGTAGATGTATATGGCAAAACACATGCATGTAAAGGCTTCCATGTGCATGTCTGCATTGTCACAGGTCATGTCCGTTAAGGCAGTGTATGTGCTGATATGTGACATATACACAGCATCAAGGTTGACAGCATTAATGTGGACACATCCAGGCATGTGCTGATAGGTAAGAACACCAGTACAGGCAAACAGACATGCCCATATCAAGACAGCATCCACATGGAGTATGAGCAATGTAATCAGGTGACACACATATATGGTGATAATATCCAATTCCCATTGGGTGTCACATGTGTGTGACACAAACATGTCCGTGGTGTCAGTGTCATGAAGATTTGCAAAGACAACTGTTCATATGTACTAAATGTAATACACGTGTATGTGCAGCTGTATCTCTGTGCATCTCTGAGATACTGTGACCTGTCTCCATCATTATGTCTTCCAGATATGCCTCAAGCAAGGCTCCTAGCCTATACCCGCTTGGAGGATGAGGCCCTTATACCTTACCTCCAAGACAACTATGATGTCTTGTTTAGCCATGTGCCACAGCATGCACAGCAGTGTGATGACCTGTGGCAGGAACTTCGCCGGAGGGTTAATGATGTGGGTGGCCATAACCGCACATACCAGCAGGTGTGCAGACACTGCACGGACCTGATCAGATGTGCGAAACAGCATGTGAATGCAATCACCAGGGAACAAGGTGCAACAGGTGGTGGGCCACCAACCCAGCCCCCACTCACACGTACTGAGGAGCTACTGGCCAACCTGGGGACACCATCAGAACAGCATCCACAAACCCTAGCTGCCATCATGGAGGTGGGTGTCTCTCAACCACCGAGCCTGGAGTTGTCTGGTAAGTCACTACTGCACATATAACTATTATATCCCATTTAGTTGCATGTGTCACTGTACAATATGTAATGTAACATCATATGCAAGGCATGTATACACGCATGCTGCATACTATAGTATGCTACTCTGTGTATGCACACATGTGCATACTCCATAGTATATCCTATTGTACTGGCGAATGTGTTAACATGCACATTGCACCCTGTAGCTGTCATACAGTCGTGGATAATGATCATACTGCTGTGTCACCCATATATAGGTACCTCTGGCATTCCGCAGAGCCAGCAGGCCATTGCAGGTGAGACAGTTATAAGTATCAGGCATGTTAATGCACAGATCTAGTTGCCATGTGGCCAGTTAACACATATACACATACTGTGTGGTCCGGTCACAATATACAGGTCGCATCTTTAACCCATCACACTGGCTACCCATGTGCAATACTTACAAACTAAGTGAAACACCGACATGAGACCACAGAAACTCTCATTGCTAGATGTGTATACAGCTGTGCATACAATGGTGGAGGTGTTGTTCAATGTAGGAATATGTACTATACATCAGAACTACACATGTGGGGTACACAAACAGTACTACACAGTGAACTGGAGTATGGGCAGCCCACAGGATTCACCATTGTGGAATATGCCCCTGCAATGAGTGCACACATTGCGATGTGCCATCTGACATGTCCATGACATGTAGTGGTCCGGCTGCAACATTGTCTCACTATCCCATAAAACATACCCCACATACCAAACATACAACCCTTTGTCTGCATAACCCTGTGGACAGTGGCATATCTGGCATGTATGGGTGTATGTCATATGGGACAACACAGACATGTGAGATAGATGGCCATCACAACTGTTTGGACAACACATGTTCACACATGGCCATGGAGGATGGCCAGAGACATGTAGCAACACACAGTAGATGTGATGTGTTTGTGTGTACACCCTGTTGTACATTGGCTACACATGGTCCAACTATAGCCTTTGTTGAATGGTTATATTGCAGATGTGGAACACTGGACATCCTACAACCCTGTGCACAGCTTGTGGAGGCATCACTTAATTCGACCACATAAAATGTGTTGAACATCATGACTGTGTCACAGTATGACAGTAGTCACCTGTACAGCATCCACATACATCCACAGACAACCACATCAGGCCACAGATACAGTACATTCCCCTTGCTGCTGTTGGACATCACTGTCATCCGTGCACCTTGTGTGTGGTGGTACACAAATGTCATGTGGGACATGGTGTATTGACAAGTCTGCCATGTGTGGACATGGTTGCCAGGCAGCTAAGATATGTCAGCAGATGTGCAGAGGTGTCATCCGTATGTCCTTCGGTGACCTGTCACACATTACACATTATGGTTTAGTGTGTATACACCTCAGTGACGTGGGTCACAATCCACAGTATATATGTATTGTGTATGCACACAGTCATGGCTATGCACTGTGTGTGTAATCCACACTGTATAGCAATAGAGATGCCTCATGATTCCATGTAATGGCACTATGTCTGTACTTCACACTGTATAGCAATATAGACGCCTCATAATACCCTTCAATAGTCATGCACATCTGCTAAAAGTGCATTTTATCTGTAGGGTGTACAGACAACACTGCAATGTGACACCATTACACCACTGTACATGTGTCAGGACACCATTGTGTCAAACATGTATGCATGTCAATGCACACGTCAGCAGATTACATGTCATACTACATGTTAATGTCAAGGTCATATGCCTCACATCAACCATGTGTACTGTTAACATGTGCTGGTCCACATGGTGTAACACAGGGATGTATGCTTACTACCATGATTGTGTGAGATGCATGAGTTCTGCTATGACACATGCTTGCTGTTGTGTGTAACCCAGGGATGTATGATAACTACCACTATTATTGTCTGAGCTGCATTCCGTCTGCTGTATCACATGTATGTTGCATGCCTTCTGTCAAATCACATGCATGGTGTGTGTGTGTGTGTGTGTGTGTGTGTGTGTGTGTGTGTGTGTGTGTGTGTGTGTGTGTGTGTGTGTCTCTGTATTGTAATGTAGAGTCTTTGTTTGCCTTCATAGGTGATGTAGGTGCGTTACCCTCCTGCGGTCCATCTGATGTTAGTGTCCCCACAGAATCTAGCAATGATGATGAACATATGCTTGAGGCACAGGCAGGGTTGTCAGGGGCTGAATCTGTGCCATTGGTTGCCATTCCACCTATATCTCCCTCATCCCCGCACACAGTTCTCATGCCAACACATACCCCATCACCAGTGGCCATAGAGGAAGGACAGTTAGCATGTGGTAGCTTAGAACAGGAACGTGTGGTGGCTATGGAAGGTGTGTATTCACACTATGGTGTCAGTCAAATGACTGGAGATGTGCCACACAGGCATGTGGCCAGTGCTGCTCGTAGGAGGACAGAGTGCAGCAACTGGTGTCACCAGACGCATGTTTCAGACTGTAATGGTGGCACAGGCACATGCTGAATGGCAGAACAGAGAAGGGCAGAGGCATCAGAGGGCTGCTATCCATTCTTTAAACAACAACATCCAGGCATTGGCAAATGCTCAACAGCAGATTGCTGATGTTTTGGACAGACGATTGGGTGACATGGTTGGAATCCTTGACCATGGCATGACAATCCGTGAGCATGAGCTGTCTGTGCTGGAACATCTGGTAGGAGTGAGGCATAGGGCATGTGGACATAGGCCAGCTACATCACCTGGTGCAGGTCTATGTGAACGAGCTACCTCACATGCCTGCTCCCATAGTGGTGGTAGCAGCAACAGTGCACCTGGTGCTGTGCTGTCCACACTAGGACACAGCAGGCCACGTGGACATGGCCCTGGATGGTCCCAGTGGGGACACAGTTCCAGTGGACATGTGTCATCGGACAGTACCCAATCTGTACCTCTACCTGGTAGTGCCCATGCAACCCCTGGCAGGCACAGGTCACGTGTCCTTGGCTGGACACCGTGAGCGGTAAATCCTGGTCTGTACAGTCTGGAGCTGTCAATAATACCCCTGTGTAGGCCAGACACATGGCAGAACTGTGTGCACACATACATGCACACACCAGAAACATCTGTAGGGCACCGCAACACTCACATGCATAACAACCACACATGGCCAATTAGATCACAGGCTCTAACCCACACACAGGATGCCATCCACTGGTGCAGCCTAGGCCCCTGGCAAACATTATCACCCTGTGCATATGATGATGCCTGTGCCATATCACTGTCATCCACACCATCAGTGCAGGGACATGCTCATATGGTCTGATGCACAGGGTGAACAGAATAGCGAGATAAGTGTAGATTACAATTGTTGTGTACTGTTGACATGCAGCAGACATACCATGTAGTACAGGTTTAGAATGCATTGTTTTTTGTTCACAGTATGTGTCTTGGTAACAACAGTAACAGCATGTTGGTAATGATGTCCTGCTTCCCTCCTTCAGGTCTAATTGCATGTGCCGTTGAGTACCAGTGTTTGCAGTTTCCCATGTGTGACATATCTCCCCAACTACCTTTCTCCATAGGGGTTCCCCAAGGATCCATCCTTGGACCCCTACTTTTCTCTGTTTACACCAATAATCTAGCCTCTGCCACCAAACATGGCACACTCATCCAATACGCAGATGACTCAACCATCATCTGCTCAGCCCAGTCCCTACCCAAACTGCAAAAAGTCACACAGGAAGCCTTTTCCTCTGTTGAAACATGGTTATCCGATGCCCAATTAATACTCAACCCAAACAAAACTAAACTACTCATCTTCCAACCCACCAAACATACTCAAAACAGCTCTCACTTTAACATCACAGCAAAAGACAACACCACTATATACCCAACTGTACACACCAAATTGCTAGGAGTGGAAATAGACAATAAACTAAAATTTGACATTCACATATCCATGACCATAAAAAAAGTCCACAAAAAACTAGGAGCATTATATAGAAATAAACAATTTCTCACCAAAGCAGCAAAGATTTCAAAAGCAAATTCCCACCGTATCTCCACCCTACTTTATGCCTCTCCAGTATATACCAGCCTAAGGCAATGTGATCTAAACAAGCTAGAGACCTGCTACAACAAAATCGCCAAATTCGCCACAGGGGCATCCTACCGTAGTCACCACTGTCTCTCACTTGCTGAACTGGGCTGGCTTGAACTCCCTCACCTCCTTCAGTGGTATCAACTCTCACTCGTGCACAAACTAGTAAATCATCCACTAAATGTCCCATCCCTCCAGAATCTACTCCAACCCTATCGCACCACCAGACCACTAAGATCCAGCAACAAAAATCACTTGCAGATCACTAAAGCCAATAACTCTGCTGGTGAAGCACTATTCTCTTGCGCCATAGCCAAATTATGGAATTCACTCCCACCCACAATTACCTCCGTACCATCATGCACCAATTTTAAAACTTTATTAAAAGCGCACCTAAAAACATGCTGGCTATGCCCTTGCAACTCCCACTCTAATATCATCCACCCCATCCAACTACTACCTTTTTTTCACCTCCACTAACTACCTTGATGATAGCAAGCTCAGATGCTCATAAGCCTAGTACTTATTATACAGCAGGAACTTCTCATTGTTACATTTGTTAATGCCTGTTATGTACTTCACAGATAAAGATTCTAGTTGTCTACTAATGTACTATGTTCTTCATCTGTAAATATGTTGTAAGTAATTTCTATGTTAAATTGTTAATCGCCATGTAATCCAATGTAACTACTGTCTGTTTATTTTACTGTGGAGCTTTTCTCCCCGGGCCTCCGCTGAAAATGGACCCACGTCCAGTCGGACACTCCCGGTCAACAAATTTAAATAAATAAAATAAATAAATAAATAAATAAATGTGTAAATGTGGACTACTCACAGGCATGTATGGCAATACCAGCATGCTATACGTAACTTCAACCTCGCTGTTAGAAAGGCTGACATTCCAAAGATGTCTACACATCTACTGATCCAGGAGCATGTGAGCTGTGTACTAAGCTACAGTAGCTAGAGACGTGACATCCATACCGGGTGACATCACAGGTACAGTTACATGGGGCGGGGAGTTTACATAGCAGTCTAGCTGATGACAAGGGTAGAGGCCAATTGATAGCTTGAGGCCTCACTGTGTAGCAGTAATACACATTCACATTACAGGATGAGAACACATACACACACACACACACACACACACAGGTATTCGCATACATGTATTCAGACATAGTAACACGCCCACACTCACAGGGTCAACAACACTGTAACACACACACACTTGATAGTGTTGAGGTGAGGACCCCTGCCTATGTGGTAATCACCATTATAGTACTGTGCACCCACATGTAGCAGCACAGAGAATGAACATGTACAAGTAGTCAGTAATGCCTAAGATCAAAGGCATCAACAGGGTAGTAGATTGCATCACCTGGAGGGGTTAGGGGTCCTATCTGTTCACTATGGTAACATACATCCTCACGCCATGGACCAGACAGCCATACATACATACACACACACACACTGTGGAGTCCACAATTGAATGCACCTATGTCATGCACATACAGATAGCTCACGTGTGTGATACACACCCCACCTCTGCCTATGTCTTGTTTTCTACACTGCAGTATGTACAGATCTCTACAACACTGTACAGGGGTGTGTAACAATTGGGATGTATTCCCCACCATATGTGGCATATATGGACACACAAGCAAACACACATGGCAGTACTGTGAATCAAACACCTGCTATCTTATGATATGTTTGACAGACATGCAGCAGTATTGCCTGCATTACAATGTGTACCGACGCTACCTTTGGCAATTGTGCTGATATATGCACACGGGAGGTCTTAAGTGTTACAGGTGTCAAGTGATTTACAGTCAGTGACTCCCTGATCGCTGTGTAGGTTGTATGTCTTCCCCTTCAATTAACAGAAACATAGCTTAGTGTTTGCACATGTTATGATAGGATGGCTTGTAACACACCTGTGAGCTGTCTTCAGCAAATATCCATCTGCAGAGTTGGCCCACCACTTTATGTCTACACATCCATCCATACCTGATGTACATCTTTCCGTACTGTCAGTATTTCACCATATACAGTTGGCAATGATGGGGCTGCATTGCAACTGCATGTTTTAGTAAGACACAGATCACCTGCAAACATCAGCTACTGCACACGCATGATAGCTGAACGCACACCACTACATGCACATGTGTAGGTCCTACATTCCTGTCATTTAGCCATGTTTGTAGGCATTGCAATTGGTGGACATGTGTGATGACATACATGATACATGGGCTGTTGTATGATATGATAGGTGTCATGGGTAACCAGTACAGAGGGAATGTTCACTCAGTCAACATTGCTATCACACTTTATGTACTGTTAGCATTCAACAGCCATGGACCTACCTTCCATGTGCATGTGTGTAATTGCTGTAGCCACCTGTCTGCACGAAGGACAGCAACAGCTATGCTATGTACATATGTGTTGTGTGTGTGTGGGGCATGTACATATCCATGGCAAGTACATGTATGTCATATCCAAACATGTGTGTGTTTACTGGTGTACAGCAACAGGCATCTGTTACAGCTGTATATGACCCAGGGCCCCTGTTATGTGTACAGCCAACCTGGTTATGAACAGTGGTATCATTGCATTGCATAACACATTATGCAACTGTGTTAGTACATGGGTAGTCTGCACAGTTGCTGTAGAGCTAGGTACAGTCCACTGGCCATGGGTCACATGGTGTTGTACTAATATATGTTCTACCACATGTATGGATGTGTGTTGCTGGTCCAAGGACATGGTGATGTGTGAGGGCTACATCCTAGAATGCGGCTTTTGACACTGTGATCTGCACCTGACACATCTGTGATGGCTTTTGAGGGTGTACTGGTCAGTACATGTGAGTGGCCTTCATGTACGTGGGGACACCACCACCTGGAGCGGTCCATAATGGTGTTATGGCCCACATGTCTGTATCCGAGGTATACAGTAGTAGTGCTATTGTGCACAACTGAGCCTTCAGCCAGGTGTTCCTCACTGCACAGATGTCAGTATTCCCCATTGTTGGATCTAGATTGGCAGCTGTGATTATGAACGCTAGACATCTAGCACTGTTTAGCATACACATACAATGCAGTTGTCCTCTAGGTGTCAGGGTGTTAACCTGGTCTCAGGACATTCATCTATGAATGGCACTATATGGGCGAAGTAGCCACTCCTGGCAAGACATCACCACAGGTGGTATTAGTGTGCCAGGTTTAGATTGGTACATCTAAGGTGACGGACAGCAGCAGACATTGTGTAGAAGACCGGTGTCAGATATATGTAGTGCAGCATTCATGCTAACAATGACAACTATCAACACACTGTGCCCTTCTGTGTTTAGAATCAAAGTGCATACAAAACAGCCCTTTGCTACTAAGTGTGTGAGCATGCCCAGTATGATGTTGTGTAGATGGACACATAGTGCATTCCAAATGGACGTGTGCTACTAAGTGTATGAGCATGCCCAGTGACACCTTGTGTCGGTTATGTGCCTCTATGTGTATGGGCATGGCCACTGTAACCCTGTATAGTGATAATGGTCATCCAGGCTACAGATGGCCATACCCCACTTCAGGATGGATTCCTAGATTGAACACACTGGTTCACAGGTATGTAAATCATAACTGCCAGCATCCATGTCAATGTCCGCATTCCTAGAAGGTCATATTGACAGTCTTGAAAGGTGTAGTGTCTGTGGCGCGTCTTGTATCTATGTAGTGTTGTAATAGTGGTCCGTAGATAGGCAGTTGTCCTGATTACACCACTGGCATGTGTTTGTCTCCATCTGCCTGGGGACAGAATAATGCTTTTACACTGCTCACACTCCATACAATCCTTAGCAGTGTCTTTTCCATTGCTGATGATGTCACCCACCAAGAAGTATGTCTCTGGGAGTGCTGTGTCCCAGTAATCTCGGTAGTGCATTCTGTAACTGTGTAATGCTGTAGTGTGATAAGGTAGTTAGGTCTGTGTTCTAATCCCAGCCATGCCAATTGTGTGTGTGTGTTTCCGTCTGCCTGGGGACAGAATAATGCTTTTAGACTGCTCACACTCCATACAATCCCTATCGGCATCTTTTCCATTGCTGATGATGTCACCCACCTAGAAGTATGCCTCTGGGAGTGCTGTGTCCCAGTAATCTCGGTAGCGCGTTCTGTAACTATGTAATGCTATAGTGTAATAAGGTTAGGTCTGTGTTCTAATCCCAGCCATGCCAACTGTGTGTGTGTGTGTGTGTGTGTGTTTCCATCTGTCTGGGGACAGAATAATGCTTTTAGACTGCTCACACTCCATACAATCCCTATTGGCGTCTTTTCCATTGCTGATGATGTCACCCACCTACAAGTATGCCTCTGGGAGTGCTGTGTTCCAGTAATCTCGGTAGTGCATTCTGTAACTGCGTAATGCTGTAGTGTGATAAGGTAGTTAGGTCTGTGTTCTAATCCCAGCCATGCCAATTGTGTGTGTGTGTTTCCATCTGCCTGGGGATAGAATAATGCTTTTAGACTGCTCACACTCCATATAATCCCTATCAGCGTCTTTTCCATTGCTGATGATTTCACCCACCTAGAAGTATGCCTCTGGGAGTGCTGTGTACCAGTAATCTCGGTAGCATGTTCTGTAACTGCATAATGCTATAGTGTGATAAGGTAGTTAGGTCTGTGTTTTAATCCCAGCCATGCCAACTGTGTGTGTGTGTGTGTTTCCGTCTGCCTGGGGACAGAATAATGCTTTTAGACTGCTCACACTCAATACAATCCCTATCGGCGTCTTTTCCATTGTTGATGATGTCACCCACCTAGAAGTATGCCTCTGGGAGCACTGTGTCCCAGTAATCTTGGTAGCGCATTCTGTAACTGCGTAATACTGTAGTGTGATAGAATAAACAGGTAGATTGACAGGTGTGTGTGTTTAGCAGTCATATTCTATGTGTTGGTATCTGTGAGTGGCTAGCTCCAGGATGTGTTGAGCGTGTTTTGTTGTTTTCCTATATAGTGTCCATAAATGCCACAATCGCCCAAGAGACAAGGTTGGCAAGACATACACATACATTTGCCAATAGGTCTGGTGAGTAAATGTCAGCAGCCCTAATCTGACCCTTAATACAGTCTGACCCGTGTGATGCAACGAAACACACTTGCCTTAATAGTAACACCAGTACATAATGCAGGAGGTGCATGTGGTCTCCTTTTCATTCTTGTCTAATGCTTTGGTGTCACGTGGTCTGCTGTTGTGATATATATCCTATATCGACGTATGTGTGTGTATATGTATATGTGTGTATATATATAATGGAATACATGTCCTATACAGTTGAATGCCTGTGCTGGACGATCTGTACGTGATCACCTCGGATGTATGTATATCTGCCATAGCTTAGTGGTAAAGCACATTGTCTGTGGTGTGCAGGGTCCCGGGTTCGAGGCATGTAGAGACCGGTTATTTTGTTGCTGGGAAGAACAAGGGACATTGAATACGGTGATAGTAAGGTGCTTTTAACCAGTTGTGTGCGGATCTGCGCAACAGTAAGCAGTGGTTATTATTTTGGAGGCTCAGTATGGGTCATGTAACTATGCATTAGAAAACAATACTATGCAAATGAGGTGGAAAATAGTGAATCCCGTGTATCCCCAGGGTGTGATGCAGATCCAAAGAGTGTATGTGTATAGATAGCCGGGTGCAGGACTCTAATATATGTGAAAGCATGGGGGGGGGGGGGTGTCAGACATACTGTACGTACATTGGAGCCCTGTGTCTCGGGATTGCTCCTGCCTTAGCACGCCTAAGCTAGGGGTGTGTCTATACCTGCCTAGTGCAATTGGGAGGGACAACAGCAGATAGTAGTCAAGGTGAACAAGCTGTGCAAACAGGTGATAATTAGCACAATCAGCAGATCACAGGCCCATACCGGCCTAAAACACTATGATAAAGTGAGCAAGCACCATACACATGGGTTTTTCCACACTCTACACCACCGGTGTATACATGCAGGGAAACTTTACGAAATAATCCAACAAAATGAGAAGGGCTGCAGCAGGCAACATAGACCAACATGTGCAGGAGGCTGAGGGTGGTGAGGATGTGAATGCTGTCGAACAACCCTCAGTGAGGAGACAGAGAAGACTTTACAGACCCAGGGTAACCTACCAGGGGCTACATGAGCTGGAGACAGTGGAGCACTATGGGGTGGACAGAGACCTCCTACAGCAGATTGTTGAGCTGTGCCGGCCACACCTGACACATTGAACAGGCCGAGGGAAACCCATCCCAGTGGATACCAAGGTATGTGTAGGCCTAGGTATACTAGCCACAGGTACCTCCCAAAGCACAACTGGGGATATCATGGGGGTCTCACAGGCATCTGCATCCAGAGTATTCCACCAGTTCCTAGATGCCATGTCACCACATGCCAGTGAGCATGTACATTTCCTCAACACACATGAGGTGTTGACCAGCAATATGTGTCTCTTTCACCAAATGGCAGACTACCCTGGGGTAGTGGGTGCTATAGTCTGCGTGCAAGTATGCATCAAAGCACCACCTGGTGAGTGGGGTAGGGCCTACATTAACCGCAGGGGCATCCCCTCCATCAACTTCCAGGTCATATGTAATGCCCAGGGCATTATACTGAATGTGTGTGCTGACTGCCCTGGAAGCTATGACGAATCCGATATATGGCATCTGACGCAGCTGTACCACACCTTTGCCAATATGGACATCCCCTATGGTCACCTAGTGGGGGATGCTGGGTACCCACTGGAGCCGTGGCTGATGACACCCATCAGAAATGCACACACACCTGAACAACTACGCCATAATGAGGCACACACACAGGCAAGACATATAATTGAGCATGTGTTTGGGATACTCAGGTCACGGTTCCAGTGTCTGGACACATCCGGTGGAGCCTTGCACTATTCACCAGCTACATGCACCCAAATTGTTATGGTATGTGCTATGCTACACAATATGATCCTGCGGAAACAGTTGCAGCAGGAACAGCATGGGGCAGGGCCACACAGCCCCCCACCAATGCCAAGGCCTGTACAGGCAGAGTGACTCAAAGGAGGAACTACCTGAGCCGGACCCAGTAGGCAGAAGGAAGCATGCCCAGTATGATCTGGCCTTGGCAAAGAGGCAATGCATAGCATATGCACTGACACAGTAGGTACCCAGGGAATGTCACCCTCTCTGACTCACAAAGACAGTAAAAGGGATGCCAAACATGACACTACCTGTGCTCAGCCATGTATAGGAAGTGCACTGTGTGCATCCGACATAGGCAGCCCTCCAGTACCATCCTCAGGTCTGGCACACCCTCAAGGTAAGTCAATCAACCTACCAATTGGCAGTTGTATTAGAATGTGTTTTTACCTGTAGCTATGGTATGGATGTGAGCATGCAAGGGAATTTGATGGCCGAATGTTAGGGCAGTGAACAGTACACATCCATAGTGGCACCATGACATCTGTAGCACATACCTGGGTCACAATAGTAGCCAGTAGTACACAGGGTGTCCTAACCCACTGCAGGTTATGGACTGAACATCAAGTGTGTCCATACAGCCCACACAAGTCTCAACCAGCTGGACAGGTGTAGACCAACACAGACAAATGCTGTACAATGGCCTCTGAATATGCCCAATGGATGACCCCACCCCCACCCACAGACACATATAGACAGACTACAGCAGGCCAGGCAGTTGGATGTAGGTTGTGAAGGCTAGGGTGTCTGAAACCAATATGTTGGTAATTAAAGCTAGGATCTGGAGTACACTGGTATGCCTCTAGCCAGCACATTAGGTAGGTTCTCACACTGAAATGGAGCACCTGACATACCAGTACAGTAGTAGCAAAAGTGTACAACTGTCAGCTGTGCCCCCCTTCCAACGTACACATGTAACAGTCATGTGCGCTCCCCCCGTGGTGTTGTGTAGGAATGTGGATACAGTTGGATGTCCCCCCATGCTGTGCAGAAATGTAGCAACAGTCAATGCCACATGACTGATGGATACCCTGCAGACACAGCATGTCACCTGTCAGTGTACAATGCAGGGGTTGGCACCACAGTACTGACTACCTGGACATGTAACACATGCGATCCAGTTGACCATACTGGGCATGCTCAAACACATGAAGGTATGACGGTAATGTCAGTCGACAACATGCGTAATGGTCATACTGGGCATGCTCACACACTTAAACACAAGACGACTAGTTCTGCAAACACCAGTGGTACGAACATATCTGCCAGTACATTGCTATACTGTTGGATGACTGTGCTGTATGGTAAGTGTATGGTACTGTCTATTGTCTGTATATTTGCCATGGTGTATTGGTAATTCAGATTAGCTGTGTGCGCAGGGTGTTGCTACCAACACTTGCAAAGGACAGTTCTTTGTTTGCAGCCAGAACAAGGCCATTGGATACGGAGTGAGTAAGGCACATTGTAGCAGTTGGGAGCGGTTGTGCATGGGTTTGTGCAGTGTTAAGCACTGCTGACCTCTGGTTACAGCTTCTTATACTTGTTTAGACTCCACATTTCTTTAACAGTGCAATACTCACATACTGGTAGCCAAACACGCTTACACCCGCTCGCTCCCTCACTTGCACATGCACCGACATTGGTGCTTGCATTTGTCACTCACGCTGGGTGTGCGTGATCCCTTGTGATGCCTATTACATCAGACTACATGATTACAGTACCGGGTATGGCTGACCATTAGGCGATGGCATGGTGTTCGACTGTACGGAATTGGCGGATTGTCCAGTGAGTTAATCATATTATATGCGTGTTCCTCATACAATCTGCTCCCATCTGGTTGATACATGGGAACATATACTCTGCGATGCAGACAAGTAAATGTGTTTTGGGAACCACATCCATCTGCTGGGTCATGCTACCGCATACCTATTGTAGGTTTTCCACCTTTTAAATTGGCCGAAGTGAGACACCTGTCCCACTTTGCATGGGACAGTCCCTCATTAGGCGTATGTGTCATGCAAGAATAATCTAGGCATAGCAAATGTCCTGATTACAGGACAATATTATATTCTACGTTTCTCTAATAGTTGCATGTAACAGTTATTGTATAAATGACACTTCTATATGTTATGTGAAGTAGCATAAGCAACTTGACTGCTGCTAGACTAAGCTTTGATTTGTGCTAATACGTATATTTCTGTACTATGCACGGCTGTAGGTATGTTCTGACCTGGTACGTCTGACATTTCTACGGAGCAGGTCCCACTTTGGCCATATAGAAAGGTGGCAGCCCTATAGGACCTATATGTAGAGATGTCAGATTTGGCAAGGCAACACATACCCACAGCAAGTAGAAAATAGACTTCTTCACTGGTTTGCATAAGTGAAGGTTATTCTTGTAGCATTATAGTTGCTAATACCGTTTCCTATAACATCTAGGTGTTTCAGATACTACAAAATCGTGTTATGCAACCACTACAGACAATATATGGATTCTTTGCTCGAGATCACAGGCCATGTGCCAAAATAACATTCATTTTGCAGGACACAACTGCCCAGAGGGGAGCGTCCCTCACAAAGGTGAGCAGGTGGTAACCCCAAACTATTATGCTATCATCTACCTAAGGTAGTCGGCGGAATATGCGTTTTCCATCACTAGCAGACCTCACATACGAATGGGGGAGAATGAACATTGTATCAGGGACACTGCATAACACCCTCAGGGACACATTTAGATGACTGGTTCTATTAACCTGACACATTGACAGTCACAGGGCATATGTATTCATTCACATTTGTTGAGGTACATGCTGTTTATGACTCATACATGTTGTCATTAGTCATTACGTGTATTCTGCCACCTGTCAACCTAATATCACTAGTTCTGGAAGGGTTTAATTAGGACTGTGTTAGATTCTGATTCATAATCACGGACATCCATGATAATTGGGTACAGGGCACTGATATATTCCCTATGTGTTCCCCCAGTGGTTTACGGACTATCCAGTAGATATGCTCTTCAGGTTTGGGAGGTATGAGCGTCTGCTATGGCCACATAGGAATAATAATTACTTACACAGGGCAGGCCTAATACATCTCTGCCAACCAACACCTGCACACTTAGGCCCATTATTGCATACCCATGCTTCCGCTACCTGACACCCCTCTACAGCACTCATGACTCATACTTACTGTGGGCGCAACTGGGGTATGAACACATCCCTGCACACTGCCCACTCTCCCCGTCTCGGGACACATGTCATACGTTTTGTCAACCCATGTGTTATCAGACTTCCACAACCTACTGTTCCGTGTACAGCTACATCCTGGTCACGTCGATCATCATAGCTTCACCTGTATGGCGAATTTTTGGTGTCCCGCAAGGGACCCCATGTTCCATGTTTAAAGTGTAGACCTTGCAGATCTCTCCCACTGGTACTTTCCTGCCGGTGGTCTGGAAAGCAGCGGTGTATTTACCTTTATTGCGTGTCTGTATGTCTCACCGGCCTAGCTGGGGAGGTGTGGGAGGTAAATGTTTGTTTATTGGACCTCCCACTAACATATGCCCGGTCTGAACATATGTTACCCATAATTGCTGCATCGTAACCTAGTTATGTACATGTGTGTATCTACAATAACATATATATATACATATATATATATATATATATATATATATATATATATATTTTTTTTTGTGTGTATATATGTGTATATATCTATATATGTTGTATGTATATATATATTTTTGTGTGTGTGTGTGTGTATATATATATATATATATATATATATATATATATATATATATATATATATATATATACATCTGTGTGTCCATTGACCAATACATTTCCTGGCCAAACGCACTTACACATGTGTATTGGGTTTTATATCTGCTTCAACAGCATACTATTGCCTTAGTCATTATGACAGTGACACTTCACTCCGGTTAACTTGTAATCGGTATTTAGCACGTTATACAGCGGACAGATATCGCAATATGTTCATGTACGGAGTACCGATGGTAAGTGTGATGTGATACAGTGTCATTTGACCTGTTCCTCGTCTGCACAGCCTATTATTCCAGCTACTGTATTTGTTTGTCTGTGCACATTCATATTATTTATGTCAAAAAATGGAGTGCATGTGTTGCAGAGAATACTTCAACATATTGTTGTCTGCATGTGCGTATGCATATATACCTATTATGTACTAGCTGACCTACACGGGCCGGTCCATTGGAACTGGCTCAACCAACCCTGGCATTCCTGGATCCATAATCGCATAGCCATAGTTTCTACACCCAACACGTGTTGAGTTTCCACGTGTAACAGCCATTGTCCACCTGATATCGCAGCCATGACACACCTTTACACATTGCACTCTCCAGAGTGTTTGGGGCCCTCTGGTGTGAATAGCGGTGCTCTGCTCACTCTTGGGCAGCTTTATCTGCAAGCACTATATCATACCTTAGTTGCTCTAGATTCCCTTCACTATGTGTGTGTGTGTGTGTGTGTGTGTGTGTGTGTGTGTATATATATCTATATATATATATATATATATATATATATATATATATATATATATATATATATATATATAGCTATATATATATATATATATATATATATATATATATATATATATGTATATAAGTTATATCTGTACATAAAAACATAACATTTGCTATGCTGGGAGCTGCTTACACCCTCGCAGGCGCACTCGCATATGCTTACTGTGAGTTATATATGTTTACTGCCACTTCTTTGTGCTTACGTGTGCCTTATTCATTATGACAGTACCACTTTGATTGAAGGAATCCGGTTAATGGCCCCATGCAAAACACATGTTCATCTTTAT
Source organism: Protopterus annectens (assembly GCF_019279795.1). NCBI lineage: Eukaryota > Metazoa > Chordata > Ceratodontiformes > Protopteridae > Protopterus > Protopterus annectens. Next base: position 1,351,699,790 of record NC_056737.1, read on the forward strand.
ATGTTTAAATGTTGGCTTTACGGCACAGAGACATTCATTCCACAAGAAAATGATATGTGCTATAGTCGTACTTGAACCGGGAATGCCTTTATATTTGGTGGATGCTCTAACCACTACACTATTGGTGTTCTGCTTCATTTATATGTATACCCATGGTTCATAGCTACCCTAACATATGCCTCAACGCTTCACTTACACAGCAGGCATCCATTCTCCTGCTGAGAAAACCGCAGTTCTACACATGTGACATTCCCTATTCCCTACTGCTCTGGACCTGTGCTGCATGTTTACTCACTCCAAGGATATTCAGAACCCCAAAGCTTATAGTCCTGGCATATACGTGTGTTTGATTGTCAGGGTGTTCATGTGGTTATCAGGGTTTAAGCTTGTCCATCTGGAGACCGGAACTGCTCTGTACCCTTTTAAAAGTCAGAATTAGCACATGGACAGAGTTAGTCCCAATATTAACATTCTACCTGTGTTTACAGACACAGGGCTTTGGACACCTCTGACCAGATTATTATGTCGGCACTACATAATACGGGGTGGGGGGGTTCCACTGGTGTTTCCTTTCACATTCGTTATGAATGCTTTATTGTGACCATGTTCATTTATATATATATATATATATATATATATATATATATATATATATATATATATATATATATATATGTCTGTACATACACATACATATACACCTACATACTTATTTACAGTTCCCATACAGTTTAATTTAGCGGCCCTTACATGGCTTGGACCCAGAAATAGACACACATTAGTCACTGGTTTAACCACTACACCATCTGTGGTACATCTCGCATGGATGGCAGTTAGGATATATGACTTCATTACAGGTATTCAATAGTACTGGCAACAAATGTGACAGTTGGTTGGTGTACATATGTGTATGGACCTCTCAAACACTCAGGGACTAATTTCAACAGGACAAGGCAAGGACAAATCAGGGACAATCACGGACACTTTTACAATATTAGTACTATTAACTTGAAACGTGTTGACATATTCAGAGCATATGTATTAATACTTATTTTCTGAAGTTAAAAGCGTCTATTACTCTTAATTATTGTCATTATTCATTCAAGTGTCATTCAACACCTTTCCTCCGAAGGTCACTGGTTTTAGGAGGGATTAAGAGGCTGGCCAGTTATTGTGCGAATGCTGTGACCATTGGTAGGGTTGCCACATTTTCATATGTCCAGGATGGGATATATTCGGGACACACCAGATTTTGTAGGCCAACACATACCCACAGTCAGTACAGGATTTAGAACTTTAATTATTTTCATAGATGAGAGCTTATTCCTGTAGCAGTTTAGTTGCTTATTCTGTTTCTTGTAAGATTTACGTATTTTACAGACAGAAATAACTGTTTTAGGCAACTGTTACATGAAATATGGTACATAGTTATTTCCTACAATCAAAGGACATTTGCCATTGTATCATTCTTGGTCAGGACACGCCTACCCAAACAGGGACTGTCCCTCACAAAGTGGGACAGGAGGTAGCCTGCTTACGTCAGCGCCTTAATCACCCTATATCCAACTGCCACTATGCGAATGTGTAAAGTATTTTCTCGATAATTCATGTGGGGAGACGTGCATCACGGGCAGGTGTTTGATCCCGGGTGGTAGGTTCTGCATGACTGGCTGGAGGCTGAGCAGTCTTGTGAACCACTACTGCACATACAACTTGTGTCCAGGTGTCTACGGGACTGGACATCATGTCGTGATACCAAGTCTGATGTTTACACAGGATACTTATACCATGAGGGATATCCAAAAATTGAACAAGCCAATAACCTTCGATTTTTTGGGATTTACGAAACTGTGATAGGGTTTTACATGCAAGGGATACATAGTTTGCAATCCTGACACTGCCTAGGGTGACGTTGCTACTAGATATGAGTAGTTGTCACTATGTGCAGATATGGCTGCGCCAAGCTAGCAGCCTGAGTATGGCTGGATTTGGTGGACGTTCAGAAATGGGGGGGGGGGGGTTGTGTGCTGTAGAGGGGATGATGGGTATTCAATTATGCATCCAGGTGTGTTGTAGTTGGATGGTTCAGTTCCATCCAGACCATTATGTGGGTATGTGCCGGTGACATTTCTGTACATGTGTATCGCACATTTTAATATTCATATGTTTGTGTGATTGTGTTCTACAGTATGGCCTGTCAGGTTGTATTGCGGATGTGTATGTTTGTTTTTTGTGTTTCTTTCTGATTCACCCACTGCTCCCTCATACACCTCCAGTTCACCTATTGTGCATCCAACACAGTCTCCCCTTTGCGGATTATTACATTACCCGTCCCCCCCCACACCCATATTCCACACATTCCATCCATCCTTTCTCTGGTTAATGGCCCATGGCATGGTCAAGGGAACACATTGCATACATTACATATCTCTGGTACCTGTATGGTTGTGAGGACTACCCTAGTATTTTTCACCTTCCACATGCCGTACATCACGCATACACACAAATACTTATCTTTCATGACATGGTAGGTAGGCCTGGGTAATACCCGTTCATCTTTGACCCATCCTGACAAGGGCGGCTTGGACTACAAATGGGCAAATTTTGGCCGAATGCTCTGACCATTGGTAGGGTTGCCACCTTTTCATATGGCCAGGATGGGATATATTCCGGACCCACATCAGATTTTACAGGCCAACACATACCCACGGTCAGTACAATGGATAGTACTTTTGTTTTATGCCTACATGTAAGCTTATTGCTGGCCAGTTATTGTGCGAATGCTCTGACCATTGGTAGGGTTGCCACATTTTCATATGTCCAGGATGGGATATATTCGGGACACACCAGATTTTGTAGGCCAACACTTACCCATGGTCAGTACAGGGTTTAGAACTAATTATTTTCATAAATGAGAGCTTATTCCTGTAGCAGTTTAGTTGCTTATTCTGTTTCTTGTAAGATTTACGTATTTTACAGACAGAAATAACTGTTTTAGGCAACTGTTACATGAAATATGGTACATAGTTATTTCCTACAATCAAAGGACATTTGCCATTGTATCATTCTTCGTCAGGAAACACCTACCCAAACAGGGACTGTCCCTCACAAAGTGGGACAGGAGGTAGCCTGCTTACGTCAGCGCCTTAATCACCCTATATCCAACTGCCACTATGCGAATGTGTAAAGTATTTTCTCGATAATTCATGTGGGGAGATGTGCATCACGGGCAGGTGTTTGATCCCGGGTGGTAGGTTCTGCATGACTGGTTGGAGGCTGAGCAGTCTTGTGAACCACTACTGCACATACAACTTGTGTCCAGGTGTCTACAGGACTGGACATCGTGTCGTGATACCAAGTCTGATGTTTCCACAGGATACTTACCCCATGAGGGATATCTAAAAATTGAACAAGCCAATAACCTTCGATTTTTTGGATTTACAAAAATGTGATAGGGTTTTACATGCAAGGGATACATAGTTTGCAATCCTGACACTGCCTAGGGTGACACTGCCTACTAGATATGAGTAGTTGTCACTATGTGCAGATATGGCTGCGCCAAGCTAGCAGCCTGAGTATGGCTGGATTTGGTGGACTTTCAGAAATGGGGGGGTTGTGTGCTGTAGACGGGATGATGGGTATTCAATTATGCATCCAGGTGTGTTGTAGTTGGATGGCTCAGTTCCATCCAGACCATTATGTGGGTATGTGCCGGTGACGTTTCTATACATATGTATCGCACATTTTAATATTCATATGTTTGTGTGATTATGTTCTACAGTATGGCCTGTCAGATTGTATTGCGGATGTGTATGTTTGTTCTTTGTGTTTCTTTCTGATTCACCCACTGCTCCCTCATACACCTCCAGTTCGCCTATTGTGCATCCAACACAGTCTCCCCTTTGCGGATTATTACATTACCACCCCCCACACCCATATTCCACACTCTCCATCCATCCTTTCTCTGGATAATGGCCCATGGCACGGTCCAGGGAACACATTGCATACATTACATATCTCTGGTACCTGTATGGTTGTGAGGACTACCCTAGCATTTTTCACCTTCCACATGCCGTACATCACGCACATAGGTACACGCAAATACTTATCTTTCATGACATGGTAGGTAGGCCCGGGTAATACCCGTTCATCTTTGACCCATCCTGACAAGGATGGCTTGGACTGCAAATGGGCAGATTTTGGCCGAATGCTCTGACCATTGGTAGGGTTGCCACCTTTTCATATGGCCAGGATGGGATATATTCCAGACCCACATCAGATTTTACAGGCCAACACATACCCATGGTCAGTACAATGGATATTACTTTTGTTTTATGCCTACATGTAAGCTTATTGTAGCAGTTTAGATGCTTCTTCTGTTTCATTTACTTGCTTATTCGATTTCTTGTAACATATAGGTATGTTACATAAGGAAATAACTATTGTATGTGACTATTACATGAGATGTGGGACACAATTATGTCATATGGTCGCAGGATATTTTACATTTTTAATGGTTTTGGTATGGACACAACTGCCCAGATGGGTACTGTCCCTCACAATGTGGGACACTTGGTAACACTGATCATTGGCCTAGACTTAGCTATTGGCGGCACGCTAACACGATGTGTTTCGCTTCCACTTGGTATAACTATCAACACTGCATTAGAATATGGGCATGGGGTTTTAAATGTCTTGTTCGAGAGATGGGGACTCAATATTTGGCTACGTGCATTTGTGTTTGCTTCTTATTTTTGTGTTCGCAAGAACTGTCTTGCATGCTTTGCATACGTTTCAGTATCCATGGACACTGACAGGTGTGATTACTATTGCAGGCAGGCTGTAATATTCAGCATTTTAGGTTGCACGTAAACAGCCATGTGCACGGCTCTGTGCGGTGCTTCGACTTGCCCCATGCACTCGTGCATGTTTCCTATGCACGTGGATGTGGCGGTAGTGCGCCTTCATTAATATACATATGGCGCTACTGTGCCATCTGCATGCCGCACGGACGGTGCAAGCCTAATGCCAGCCTTGCGCCAAGCTTCATGAATCCCGGGGATTGTTTTTAAACCCAGTATAATATGTATTTTTCTTGTGACTGAGAATAACAGTAATATGCCTTCTACACTCTACAGCAGAAATTGTGTGAAAGTTTAAAGGTTCTACAATGTCATCAGACAGAAGTAAAAGAAAATAAACCTGGTTAGAAATTCACAAATCATTTGGCTTACAGCCAACATCTGCAACTCATTACTTTAAAATCACACTGTCATTGCTGCATTCAGTTTACATACCGACCGATTTGGAATTATAACCTGTTTATATATGACTATTTTAAAATGTCACTGCACATAGAACTTGTGACAAGAAAGAAAAGGTTATTAAAATCAAAATCTCTTTTTATGCAACACATTTTTTCTTTTCTTTTGCTGAAACAGGCAGCCTGAAAGTCAAAAGTCCGATTTACAGATATCATGAAATTCAGTATCTGCATAATACAAATGCCTATGCCTCTGTCTGGAGCTTTAGGATCTATGGCACATGACCTGGAAATAAGTGGAATATTGTATTATAAAAATGTCTTTTCCTCCATCCTGTGCTTATCTCTTGCAAATGAAATATAGAATGGATTATTTTCTTTTTAAAATGCCCTATACACATATCATGGCAATTAACAGAACTTGGGAAACATTTCAGTTTTCATGTAGTCAATAAATTCCGATATGTTTTTATTACTCTTTCTTGTGCAACTCAGAATAACAAATACCATGTGATGAAGTCACATGTGGTATTGCTTTGAAACTTTTAACCAGTTCAAAGCTAAAGGCTATACTACAAAAAAAGCCAAACTTTGAAATGTTTTGCCATATTAGCTGCAATAACAAAAAGGGTCTTGTCTTTACACCTGACAGCTTCCAAGAACCTTGAGAACTTACATTTATCAGGCTATTTGTGCATTATTTTCTTTTATTTTTCCTGCTATGCAGCAGAGATTATTTTACAATTTACTGTACTAGACCATATAACATGTGATTAATGCTCTCTGAAACCGAAAAGCATTAATTTGTTAGCTTCCTATCTCCTGGGAAATTCCAAGTGAAACTGTAAACTCACAGTACATGCATCTAACAATGAAATACTGAAGCTGATACCTGATTGCAGCTTACTTGTCATTATGTATACTTTCATGAGTTGATGTCTGCTGCCCTAGCTGCCATTATTTAAAAAATTTCATTGAATATACTTGGCCTATTCTCAGCTAGTTAAAGTGGTGGGATCCCATTTTCCTTCTGTTGTGTTATCTCCTTTCTCTCCCTCTCTCATCAGCTGTCTCCATCATAAATTTTACAGGCAAATGTGATAACATGCTAGGCATACCCCTCAAGTGTACGTATTTTTGCAGAATGTCCAGAGTTTTGCCTCAAATATTTGGTCTATTCCTCATAAAACCTGTGGTTTTCTGGCAAATCATGGAGGATTGAAGTCACTAAAAATGACCATATAATGACATATATTTGAGTTTCAGACTTCATATCCTTCAGAAAATGCATGCTAACACAAATCCTGTTATTCTATCAGATTTCTAAGTTTATAAGAGCAATATTTAAAATCTGACCCTATTTTTGGGTGTTTGTCCCCCCATTATTTTAGGCTTTGTCCAGATTTCAAGAGTTAAGAGATTGAGAAGTATGATGCTAGATTCTTTAAAAAATGTCTGAGCCTGCCAATGGTAAAATATTTCTTATTACTGTCTGTCTTCAGTAAATCCACTGAAAGACAAAAGCAGTTCAAGGTAAGACATTTACTGTGCAGAATAAAATGACAGCAAGCTGAGAATTCACATAGTGCAAAGTTATGCAAAATCTAACTAACATGGTTGACTTAACTGCAGACTTTAAGTACATGACACAAGGTACAACCTAGTCTCATGTGATACCTTCAGGGGAATTCTTTTCAATCTCAATTCATATTCTTAGGTGATGGTAGACTTATACAATCATCATTCAGTACCTTTTGAGATGCGTTACACTTTAGCATGTTCTTATAAACTGTACTGATTCTCATGACTTTATCCATGCAGTATTTTTCCTGTACCCAAACAGTGCTGTATTCATTACAGAACTTGTAACAAGACAAAGACAGACTATAAAGCCATATTATTTATGTTTTTAGATGCTTCTCTCAGGCAAGCAATATTCCATAATATTCCTTTGTTTTAGAACAAAGCAGAACTATGAGTTTCATTTAACTTGCAACATTCAGATACAAGCATATTTTCTGGTCAGCTCCCTTTTGAAATTTTGGTACTCAAAATGCTGAGTGCCAACAAGCCAAAAAAGGTCAGAAAACACACGAGAAGAGAACATTTTGAAAACTGCTCTTCTCCTTAAAACTTTTTTTTTTTGCAGGGAATCCAAGCGGTTTACTATCAAAATTTCGAACCGAACTCCATCGACTGTACTTTGTTCGAACACGGAAATTTGAAAACGGCAACGTCAAACATCAAAAGCCAAACTAGGAACGGGTTTTAACATGGGTCGAGATAGGGGCTTGATGTTTGACATTGCCATGTTCGAATTTCCATGTTCGAACAAAGTGCAGTCGACGGAGTTCGGTTCGAAATTTTGATAGTAAACCAAAGGCGAAAAGGGATTATTCCTGTAAATGGCATCTCAGACTTAGTATATGTAAACCTGTTCTTTTGGTCATTCAGTCTCCATGGTTTGCCCCCCCCCCCCCCTAGCAGGTCCCAACATTTCAAATGGTTATCTTTCTGGTCTATCTCAATTCTGAAATATAGAAATTCATTCTGACATTTGTAATGCCTGAAATAATTATGTTATAGAAAATCTATTCTGGCACATACATTTTTAATATTGTAGTGTATCTTAACATACTTGTCCTTTAATTTCAAGAAGCAACACAAGTAATTCTTTGTAGGTATCCATCCACAATCAGCATTGCTTCTTGCCTGTTTGAGAGGTCACAGTACTGTACAATTAACCACCTGTACCTAAGTCTATTTGAGTCACTCTCTTCTCACTACTGTTTCTTCTAGCATAATGATTAAATAGAGTACTCCAACAGACATATCTAGCAAGCAGCAACTCCTCAGAGCAATAGCAATAGTCCATAAAACTGCAACATTCCAGCTCAGTCTCCACCAAGCAGTCCTTCATTCTAATAGTATAGAAATGACTCCACAAACTTTTTTCTCCTCACAAAAAATTGTGAATCACATTGTCTTCGATCGTACTATTGCCCCGTAAGATCATATGTTGCGAATCCTTCTGGGAATACATGCTCATAGTCCATGCTTGACAAATCAGCACCATCTGCCAAATGAATTAATCACTGAGTTTTTTTTTCAGGTTTCTGGCCTCAGTGCATTGCTCCAAATACAATAGATTGACACATTTTATACAAGAACATCCATAGTTTCTTAAGTATACGGCTCTTGTCCTTAAAAGGGATTAAAATAAATGTTTCAAAATAAATTAAAATGAAGTGAAACTAGTCTTCCACTGCAGTGACCTCATTTTTCAAGAAGTTTTGGATGGATGACTTACTTTACAGACAAGACATACTATGCAGGTTTGAGTGGGAGATTTGTTCACAAGAACAAAGACTGACTACAGCTTATGATTTATTATGATCCAAGCTTGTTTCTGTATCACTGATTTTCTAAAGTATGTTATCACCTGACTAGAGACAATGTTGCTTGTTTTGTTTAATAATTTTTGCATTACATCACTCAGTTAAAGAATATATAAAAGTAGTTGTCTGCTGCATGTCTTTTATAACATGCATATTTTAGTTGTATTGAGAGCAGCCTGTGTATTATACTTTATAAAAAATAACATTTGAAAGACAATTTAAGGAATTGTCTAGTCTTTTTGAGAAGTCTGTTTTCTTTGTGATATGTATGCTGTCCCCCTTACACATGCTGAAAGTGAAATTCTTTGAGAATCAGTAGCACAAAGAAAAAAAGATGAAAGGCATAATGCCTGTCACTGTTTCCCATAGAAAATTATTGCTGCTGCAGTTTCTAAGTGTGCATTAGCAATGGTGTACTTGTTTTGGGAGATTTTTCCCTTCTATCAGTTGATATAACTGGGGAGTTGATATATATAAGTTTAAGTTTGGGGGGGTGCAAGAGGGCTTGCACCCCTACAGAAAACAAGTAAAATTAATTTTTCAACCTTAAATTCTGGGCCCTTTTTTCATCCTTTTGCCATGTTGACCTTCAGGAAATTGTCATAGTAAAACCAAGCATACCACATTGATATTAGAAGTGTTTCATAGACAGACAGACTGTCTTTAACCCTCTTTCTTTTGTTTGTCATACAAATGTTTATTTCCAGTTTCTTCCAAGATGGCTGCACACTGATCAACAACTTAGTTTCAGCTCTTCCAGTGTGAAAAAGGAAACTGAGACATAAGAGACAGTAACTCTTGTCAGTTTAAGTAAATTCATTTACTAGCTAGTAAGTACACAGCCTGGATGCCAGTAAAGAAGAAACTTAGAGAGCCTGAAAGAAATCACTAGAAAAGGTGAAGATAAAAACACTGACTGGCAGAATTCTGCAGCTGTTCAGCAAAAAGCAGTTCAAGCTGCAGCTTTGGTGTAAGAAGTGACTTCCAATAATCTAGAGTAAAAAATAAATCAGATGTGCTTAGAGCTAATTAAAATAAAGAAACTTTGAATGAGTATACCAACTCAAATAAAAGGCTGGAGAAAATGGAAGAAGCTTTAATCAGCTGTTCAGGTGAACTAACAAAAACTGCAAAAATCAGAGGTCAAAATGAATTAAAAGGCTGTCTGAGTTTGAGACTGCTTAAGAAGAGCTGTTTAAAAAATGGCAGAGTTAAAGGACAGAGCACATAGGGAAAACCTGAGAATGTATGCTGTACCAGAGAAACTGGAAGGAACAGACTGTATAAATTTTATGAAAACACCTGGGCTGGTATTCCATAGCAGGATTTGATGACTGAAAGGGCACATCATGTATTTGCTCCAAACCTAGCCATGAAAAAGCAGGCAAGACCTGTAATTATACCACAAGAAAGAGCTGATCCTGGCAAAACTCTGATAGAATGGAAAAGTATTAGAAACTGGAGAAAGTAGAGTTTTTGTGGAAAATGATTCTTCACTGTCCACCAGGCAGAAAAGAACAAATTTATCCCAGCAATCAAGGAATGTCAAGAGGCAGGTGTGAAATTCAAGCTGTCTTCAGAATATTTTTTATGGAGGATCAAAGTCATTAATTGAAGCAGAACAGGCTAAGGAGGAAATACAAAAGTTTCTCTAACAAAATGTAAGCCACCAAATAGAAGACTCTGTTTCTCATTCCTTTGAATATAAGGCTCATAGAGAGATTTTGTCAGTGAAATGTTCTCCAATGTTTCTATGGAAAATGCTTGACAGATGGAAACAACACAAGAACTCATTAGAAGAATCGTGCATACCTTGGACTTGAACCAGAGTCTGGGGTTTGGACAAGGAGATGAACAAGAAGAAGACCAGCAGCACTGAAATTAGAGAATAATGGCTATGATACAGAATCAGAATTGCCTAGAAATAGTAAGGCCTTGCTGAGTCTAATTATGGTGGGTGCCTGCCAAAAAAAAGCAATTAATAGAAAATGGAAATCAAAGTCTAAACCAACTATACTAGAAGTAATGAATATAGTAACAAAGATAAAACAACTGGAATTGGGATCTTTAGAAAAGGGTAGCAGCAAATTACAGAAAAATGTGAATTATGGGAACAATACATACAGGTGAGCAATGAGATTTAAAAGAAGGGAGGATTTAAATGAGCTATGTAATTTTGATGGACAATGATTGGGTAGATTATAAGTAATTTATAATGTTTGCAACTAGAATTATGTCAATATGGTTTGAGATGTATAATGCTTGCTACTAAGACTATGTCAATATGGTTTGTTTTCATTTATATATATTTATGATTGCCTATGTCATAAGTGATAATTTAATAAAGATGTTTTTTGTTTAAATAAAAGAAGTTAGTGAATACATGTGAAATTATAAAGCATAAATCACATTTGTGAAAACTGGTTGTACAAGAATAAGCAAAATGTTTGGGCCTTTGTTGACTTTGTTTAACTTGTGGGGGGGGAGTCAAAAGTGTATACCCAACTTTATGTCTCTAATGTTTAGAGGGACACTAAAAGAGAAAAAAGTAACTGTAAGCAAAAGAACTTTTGTTCATAACAGTATATGCATAAAACATTTCATGATATAAATTGTATGTTATATAGTTAAGTAGTTTCAGTTATTGCTGTATGTGATAAAGATACTAAAGTAAACAAGTTTTTTTTCTTCTTTTTTCGGTTTTAAGAAATGTAGGCATTACAATGTAAAAAGAGAAGAAAGGCTGGGTGAAATCATGTTTAAGTTAACATGCTTTAATCTTGGGTTGCTGTGGTGGGGGTGGGCTGTACAATTGCACAGATTATAATATATGAAGAGTTGATATGTTTTCTTACTTTTGCATGGGCAAATGTCTGGATTAAGGCACCTGGCTTAATCTAATAATTTGTTTGCATAAGCAAGTAAATAAGAGAACACTAAATGTAATGAAAATGTTTCCTTTATCAAATAAATGTTCATTGTAAGTTGAAAAGTCTGCAGCTGAGGGCAGCTGTAGATTCTGTTCTTATGTTTCCATAGAGACAAGCTAACTACAGGGACAGACAGTAAAAGCCAGAGCACTTCTTTAAAGCTAAAAGGTTATGTTTTCCAATAGCATACACGCTGTTTTTCACATCTAGTAGGGGTAAATTAAGATAAGGGAAGAGTAGATAGCAATTAGTGTAAGTAGGAACACAGACCGTAACATGCGTCCTAATATGGATAACCTTAGTTTTAGGTTAGGTAATTCCTTTGGTTGGAGCTGTCAGTTTGGGACAGTATTCCTATCAGGAGGGTTAAACATAATGTTTTAAGATGTACACAGTTTTGTGTGTTTGTTTTAAGTTAGGTTATAGGGGTGATTGGGGTTGTTTTTTTGTTTAAGGGTTTTCATTAAAATTAAAGTCATGTAAAATGTGACACATGTTCAAAGATGACAAGAAACAACTATATAAAAGTTTAACCTGCCAAATATTAGTGAGTGGATGTACCACAAAAGCTGGAAATCGACATTTTAAAAAGTTGTCATATATAATATATGCAAATAATAACTTCTTATCATAATGGTTACAGTTCCATATTATTTTGAAATGTGAATGGCCTTACAGGCATAGACAAAAAGGAAAGAGTATTGAGTTTTATTAAGAAATGCAGAGTGCAAATAGCAATGCCGCTGGAGACATTTGGAAGGAAGTGAGCATGTGAATTATATAAATAAAGGATCTCAGAATGGATATTCAGCAGAGTATCAGAGACAAGAGAAAAGGGGAGTACTTATACTAATTGCTAGAGGAGCTCCAATAGCGATAGCAGAGGGGAAAAATATAATAATGGTAGATTTCTGATAGTAGTAAGGGGCTATTGGCAAGGGAGATGGATTATACTAGCATGTATTAATATTCCACCTAAAACTTTTATTGTGGGGCTTAAGAAGATTTTGTGAGGAAATAATCACCTTTCAGCAGTAATATTACTTATAGGTGGGGACTGGAATTTGATTTGCAATAATGATGTATCTAGGGGATCTAGAAGGGAAAATATAACAAAAGAGGATATATTTCTGAAGAAGTCTATGAAAATATTTGGCATGGAAGATCTGAATTCAGTAGTAGGAACTCATATTGAATTTGCATATTATTCCCCAATGTATAATAACTAGGCTAGACACAAAAAAATAAATTTCACAGGAACATGTACATTTAATTGAAAGTTTTGACACATATCCAATAAATATTTCAGGATATCTGCCAATAATACCCAAGATAAAAATACATAGTAATGAAGTACAAATAAGAAACTGGTACTTCTCCACCTACCTGTTAAAAAAGAGGAATTTAAGGAATGGGTATTGGAAATTATTGAAGCGTTATTAGGGAAGACAGAAATTTGTTCATAAGTTATAGCTATGTTTGGGTTAAAATGAAAGTGGAGTTTAAAAATATGGTGGGAATAAAAGAAAAAGAGATATGGTTAAGAAGTAACAGGAATTATTTAGAAGGTTTGATGAAGTATTGAAGAATAAGGGGATTCTCAAATGACAAAAAGAGGTGCAACTGCAGAGTGCTAAAGAGAAAATAAGGGTGTATATGGGTAATATGCATGCATTTAGAAAGATTGCTGTTGAGCAAATGTTTCTTTAAAGTAACTCCAGAGCACAAAAGACTTTTAACATAACATGTTAGGCAACAGAAACCAGAATGGGTTGTTATCAAAATTAGGCAGCCTGCAACAAGAAAAAGAACCAGATATCCTTTAGAGGTATAAGAAACATTTCAGACATTTTATGAACATTTTTATAGAGAAGAGAAATGTGGAAATCAACAAACAGCACAAACGGAATATTTATGGAAGACTTAAGTATGCCAAGGTTAGAAGTAGATGAGGCTCAACAACTAACAGTTAAGACAGGAGAAGATAAGATAAAAACAGTGAAGTGCAAACAAACTGCAAGGAAGTCTCCAGGAATAGATGGTATTCCTGTGGAAGTTTGGAAGCTAGGAGACAAAAAAGTGATAAAGACCTGGAAGGTTTTGTTGAATAGTACTTTAAAATGAGGGGAAGTACCAGCATTCTGGAAGAAAGATGTAGTGGCAGAAATACCTAAAGACGGTAAAGACCCATCAGATCCAGCTTCATATGGGCCTATTTGAGTTTTAAACCATGATTATAAAGTGTTTATGTCTATAATTGCTAAAAGAATGTGGTTTTGCAGAGGGGAGGCAAACATTTGACAACATTAATAGAACAATGACGATCTAGAGGGAAGCAGAATGTAAGAAAGCACCACTATTGTTGGTAGGTGTTGATACTTAGAGACACTGGCAAAGAAAATTAGGACCCCAGATTGACTATAATTGGTATGTTAATCATAAAAAGTTGGCTTTATTTGCAGAAGATATTATTTTGCATCTGATAAAACCAGAAAATGACATCTCAGTGTTGTGGAACATCTTGAAACAGTTCCATGTCTTTTCAGTATATAAAATGAATGAAGATAAAACAAAGGGTAAAGCTGTAAACTATATACCCACACATGAATTAGCCAATCAATCCCCATATTTATGGAGACATGGTAAAATGATGTATTTAGGAGTATGGATTAAAAAGAATTCTGGTATGGCAACTAAGGATATGTGGGAAGAGACTAAACATAAGATAATTCAATAAATGAGAAACTGGAAGATCTTGTTTATGGTTATGGCAAGCAGGATGCAAATGGTTGCAATGGTTTAGTCCTTACACGTCAGACATATTTTTATCAACCAGATGAGAAGATATGAACAATAATTTGTAAAGAGTTGAAGAAATTTATCTGGGAAGGGAAGAGGGCAAAGGTAAAGTGGGATAAGTTGATTCTTCCACTAGGACAAGGTGGTTTTGGATTACTTGATTTGAAGGGATATTTTATAGCTACACAGTTAAGGCTCATATACATAACCATAGCTGGCCTTAGGCATAGGCCAACTAGGCAGCAGCCTAGGGCGCCACTGTAGCAGGGGCAGGTTTTCAGTATTTATTTGGTGTAGGTAGACCAGGATGGGGGCACCAGGTGTTCTGGGGGGGGTGCCGTGGAGCCTTTTTCCTAGGGCACCAGTTGACCTAAGGCCGCTCCTGTACATAACACAAGCAGAAAGCTATAATTCAAGTGGAAATGGATAATAATGAAACAGGTGGGAATTCAAGAAATAAGGAGAGTGTGACATTTTTGATGCAGGTGCTTAAAGGAGAATAACAGCAGCCATACAGAATATTACATACATAAAGTAGGAGAAACCTTTCTAAGAACTAAGCAAATATGAGAATGAAGAAAGGTGATTTTGCCAATAGCGATGACTGCAGTTAGGGATACAGAGAATATGCAAGAGAGGGATGGAATTTATTACAGAAAACTGGCAATGGAATTAAGGTATTGGGAGCAAATAATTAGAGAGTGAAGGTAATAGAATGGGAAGAGACCAAGAAGACATTTAGACTAGTTCGAGACTGCCTTCCCTATCAGGGATTGATATCAGAGTATAGGCAAAGTGAAAGGAATGGGGGAGCCTAAGTAAAAGACCTGCTCTGATAGAGTTTTTAAGCTGAATTTAGAACAGAACTTGCTGCTAAAAAATGGATAATTACTGGAACATATAAAATACTGCACGATAACTGTAAGAATCAATCAGAGGAGATAAGAAAAGATTGAGAATAGAGACTGGAAAGGCAATTTAGAAGAAAACAATGGATGGGCCTATATGTAACTCCCAAGTATGTAACAAAGTCTAGAAGATTTAAGATTTTTGTTTGGAAGTGTTTGCATAGGTATTTTTATATCCCAAGCAGACTTCAAATAATTTTTCCTCAGGCAAATAGCAAATGTTGGAGATGTAATTGTGAAGAAAAAGAGTAACTGGGAAAGTACAGTTGTGCAAAATCTTACCATAACAGTAGATGTCTTTCTGTTCACTGTTGCAGTATTCCTGATGTAAAGGATCTCCAGCCAAGGATAGCCCAACATCCAACCAGTATACCAAAGCCTTTAGAATTTATAGACATCATATGTAACATGTACGCTCCCCATACAAAGCTTAGGGCATAAAGGTAACATACGGACATACATACCTCAGAACTTCTTTGCCTCCAGTCCAAATACCATTATTGAACATCAGTCTGAATGCTCTTCTTCTGTGCTGGTTACTGAGACTTGTTCCAGATAAATGCCCCTTTGGGGTTTCTTCTGATCTTCTTCTATTTTTGTTTTTAGTGAATTTACATGTCATCCAGAAAGGGAAACTGTTAGTGTGGAAGGCAGATTTCCCATAAAGAACATTATGAGCTGTGTCTCTTCTGTTTGGGTCCTTCTGACGACCATACACAGTGTTCTATCTGACAAGCATTTGTCCCTAAGACCCTATGTAGTCATCTCTCCTCCTTGTCTATTTACCTAGAAAACCAATGTCTAAAGTTGTTGGTGCAAGGTGCTATGGCTGAGTCTTTGCGGGTCAGCCGGCTGCCAAGAAAAAGGCCAAAAAACTCAAGTCTGATGCAGCTGCAGTCTAGCCTCCCCTGGACATCTCTCTTGAGGCTGGTGAAATCCCCAAAGGATCAAATTCAGCAATTCTTTGTAATGTTGGACTGATGATAGTAGCAATAGATATAGTGATGTATAATGTATTTAAATAGAAAAATATTAAAATGGTTTCTTTTCTTTTCTGTTAATGTATGATTGCCTATGTCAAGTGAAAATTTAATAAATGTGTTTAAAAAAAGTACTATTAGCTAATACTTCCAATAATTTCGATGATTGACACAGTTCCCAAATAGCTTTGACAGCATCATATAGGATCATAGGAAGTTACTAGTCTAATGGCCCTAGGGCCCTTACAAGCCTAGCCAAGTTCTGCCATTGTTTTCATGGTCAGCAGCTATTGCCCCAATCCAAGAGAGACACAGGTGGAACCCCTGGGATGAATTTATGGTTACCCATCCAATTGTCCAGATTGCACTTGAAGATGGCCAAAGAGGTGCTCTGCTTGACATGAACTGGGAGTCTGTTCCACAGGTGCATTAACCTCTGGGAGACAATCCTGTGTCAGTAGGTTCTATTAATGTCACATACCAGGTTAAGATCTTTAGAGCGAGTAACCTGTGAGCCATTGTACTTAGGAATATGCAGCATTTCCAATAAAGCAGAGTCAGAGATTGCCTCTGAGTAGTCTGAAACAGAGTAAAGTGACAGTGATTTCAGCAGATCCACATAGAACAGATGCTGAATACCTTGAATTCAACTTGTGAGGGACTTTTGTGGTCTCTTCCATTGCTACAGGTGCCTGGAAAGGTACATACCAAAAGGGGCATTGTACTCAATTATTGGCCTGATGGGGGAAGAGTACAGGGAGGTTATAACTTCTTTTTTTCTGGAGGCAATGCCCTTACCTATGAGATGGGCAATATAGAATACCCTTTTTACCACTGTGGAGACATAGTGAACAAAGGTAAGGTTGCTGTCAACTGTGTGCCCAGGTCTCTCACCAATGAGTGCATGCTTAGGGTGTTTCTATGTGGTAGTTAGTAGGAACATCAAAGGGATGATAATACATTTTTTGCATTGAGTTTAAGGCCATGACTTTGGCACCAATCATTTGTTTGCGTAAGACCCTCTTGTAGAATGTTGACATCATTTGGAGAGTCTATGACTGCTCCCAGTTTGCAATCATCAGCAAACTTTGTCAGCCACAGACCTTTAGTTTTTGCTTGTACTTTGGAGAAATAGATTCTGAACAGTAGTGGTCCCAGGACTGATCCCTGTGGAACCCCACTGGTTACAGGTCTGCTGTTGGAGGTGGATTCCCCTATTTTGACTGTATGGGTTCTTTTGGTGAGCCAGTTAGCGACCCACCTAACAGTATAAGGGTTGATACCTAGCTAGGTGAGTCTGTCAATAATGCCTAAGTGGGGAATAGTGTCAAAGGCCTTGGCCAAGTCCAGGTAGGCTGTATGCACAGTTTTCTCCTCATCCAGGGGACTGGTGACTGTCTTGAAGAAGTCAACTATGTTTAACAGGCATGATCTCCCTTTGAGAAATCCAAACTGAATAGAGTCTTTGTTGATAAGGTCTCACTCTTTTTAATTTCTACAAATCTTTTGGGTTTCCAATACCATGATGGGTATGGAACCTACTCCTAAGTCAAAGTATGATTAAAGTTTATGAAATTAGTATTGTTTCACTCTTTTATGTCAGCCAAAAGTGCTCTTCGAAGCACCCACAACGTGCCCAGTAATGACTCCTTCTGTAGTTCATACAGAGTTACATGTATTGGTAACTTCTCTAAATATGATTGTAGACTGTTCTTTATAAGACCCTTTGCTCCTCCTACTATTGGAAATATCTGGGTATCTTTTTTTCCACATTGCTCTCGTTTCTGCTTGCAAATCCTGATATTTTATAACTTTGTGTCTCTCTGTACACAAGACACTGTAGTCAATGGGTGTGGCGATTTCAATGATCAATGCTATTTTTGTCTTCTTTTCTTGGACCACTATATCTGGTTTTCTAGCATCTGTCTTTTGAACTGTTGGTAATGGATGATCCCATGTGATGTAGACTTCATCATTTTCTATAATGCTTTGTGGTTCATGTTTCCAGTGTCTTTCAGCCACTTCAATTCCGTAATGTTTGCACAATTCCCATTGCAACAGTCTTGCCATATTATTATGACTTTCAATATAAAGTCCTTCTACCATTAGTATGTCACAACCAGCAATGAGTAGTGTGACTGTTTCCAATTTGGTTTTACAAAACCTACATTTGTCTGTTTCTCTCACGTGTTCAATGGACTTTGTAAACCAGCATGTATGTACCCCACTGTCTTGGGCTGCCAATATTAACCTTTCATCTCTTGGTTTGAATTCACCTCTCCTTAACCATTCCTGCATTTGTTCCTGATTAACATGAAGTTCTTCCCGAAATTTTCTATACTTGCAACTATATTTATGCATTTTCCACATTTCTTGCCTTTTCATCTGGTCCTTCACCTTATAGTCTTTCTTTTGTTTTTTGGCACATTCAGTTGCTACCTGATTTTTAGCTACTTGTGGTTTTTCTGTTCCTGCTTGAAGCGATATGCTTCTGCTAGATTAAGCAAAGAAGTCATCTTAGATTTATTCTCCTCATGTTTCAAAACTTTCACTACGTTTGGGTCTTGTAAAGACAGCAGATATGTGTGGAGTCAAACGATTGCAAATCTATACATGTATTCAGTTTCAAGGAGGCCCATCCCTCTTTCGGAACGGGGAATATATAATCTTGGTATGCACTGATTTTTATAGATCATTTGGTGAGTATGAAGCATCCTTCTTGTTTTAATATCTAATCTATCCAACACATTTTGGGGCCAATCAGTCACTCCAAAACTGTAAGTTAGGACAGGAAGAGCAAATTGGTTTATAGCTTGGATTTTGTTCCTAGATGTCAACGCTGTTTTCAGGATTAATTTAAGTCTTCTGAAGTATTCCTTATTAAGTTTTGTTCGCAATTGTTCATGTTTTATTGCTTATACTTCATCACGTCCCAAATATTTACACACTTCCTCTTGTTTAAGTTCTTTTATATCACATTCTTGTCCCAAACTGATGCTTTCCTGGTGCTGCAATTTTCCTGTTTTAAACATTGTTCTTGCTCATTTATCAAGGCCAAATGACATTCTGATACCTGAAAAAGTTTTGGCAACCTGCAGCTGTGCTTTCAGTTCTTCATCTGATGAGCTATACAGCTTTAAATCATCGACAAAGAGAAGATGAGAAATCTTTAGACTTTGTTGTTTTCTAGGAGCCAGGTTACAGCCATGGCCTAAGCTGTTAAGTAAACAGCTTAATGGGTTAAGGGCAAGGCAGAACAGCAACGATGACAGAGAGTCAGCCTGGAATATCCCCCTTTGAATTTTTATCCCATGGATAACAATTTGTCCTATGTCATGGCTTAATTGCAACATGGTCTGCCACTGTTTCATGGTCATTGTAATGTAGTCGATCAGTGTAGGGTGTATCTTATACATTTTTAAGCGCTCTTTTATCCACGAATGTCGGATACTATCAAATGCTTTTTTTGTAGTCAGTCCATGCCATACTTAGATTCTTCCCCTTTTTACAGTTTTCCACTATGACTTTATTTAACAACAAATGATCCTTTGTTCCATTTGACTTTTTTTATTGCCCTTTTGCTCTACTGCCATAATTAAATTTTCTTCTAAATGACTATAAACTCTGTCGGCATCAATTCCCATGTATAATTTATACGTTGTCAGAAGACAAGTTATTGATCTATAATATTTGGGATAGCTTGTAGGTTCACTCTTAAGTAGAAGCATTGTTTTACCTGTTGTTAGCCAAGTTGGTGTCTGTTTGGTGTGTACATATAAATATTTCTTACTCATGGCTAAATGTTTGTGCAAAGATGTTAATACTTTTAACTAAAAATTAGGTACTGCATCTGGGCCCGGGGTTTTCCAATTAGAGGGTTTTCTTAACTTTGCTTCAATCTCTCTGGCTGTTAATTCATCCCATTTCATATCCTGTACCTTTAAACTTCTTATTCTTTCTTTTACTTCTTTTATCCATTTAGCATCTTTGTTATGTTCCACAGGATCTTCATAAATACTTCTCCAAAATGCATCTATTTCTTCTTTTTTTGGCAGTCTTTCAATTCCTTTCACCTTGTTTCCCAATTCTCTATAAAACTTTTTTGGGTAATCAATAAATTGCTTATTTTGTACTTTTCCTTTATATTTATTTACAAATCTTCTAAGTTTTTTCTGCCTGTGCTGAAATGTTTAATTTATTTGTGATAGTGCATGATAGATCCTGGTCTGTTCTAATACTGTGCATTGCTTTTATCACATTTATATTTTTTAGTATTTTTCTTGATCTGTTCCCTCTTCTATAGTCTTCTAACAGTGACACTTCTTGTCTTAATTGCTTTATATTTTTCTCTATTCAGGTCTTCCATGATGGTATTCAATTTCTCCCCTTCCTTTCCCTCACTACCCTGTATTCTTGTGGTAGAACTTTATCAGTTATTAGTTTAGCTGCACAGTAATATATCCTGTATACTTCTGTTATATTGCATGGGTCTCTATGGACAGTCCTAATAAGGTCCATAATGATTCACTCCATGGCCTTGCAGATAAGACTAGACAGGCACAATGATCTATAGTTCCTGGGGTCAGTGGAAGTACCACCCTTGTGCAAGGAGGTAACGGTGGCCATTTTCCATTCAGCTGGGACAAAGCAGGTGCTCAGACTATGACTGAAAAGAGTACTCAATGGTATTGCTAATTCTTGTTGGAGCTCATGTAGGACACCGCCTGGGATGTTATCAGGTCCCATAGATGCTGTGTTTTTGGCCTTAGAGTGGGCATTTATGACGTGCTCTCTAGAGATACAAGGTGGGAGACAGGTGGAAGGAATGTCACTGGGCATGTGTGGTGGGGACAGGGTAGTGATGTTTTCACAGAACCTGTAGGCTAACAGGTTTGCTAAGTCCACAGGCTCAGTGTATGTGTTGTCATTAACTACCAGCTTGGTGCAAATCTGGGTCTTACCTTTTAGGCTACGGTTGTAACTAAAGAATGCCTTATGGTTGTCCTTAGTTGAGGATGCTAATTTGGATTTGTAGTGAGCTTTGGAGGACTTCACAAGAAATCCTATTTGCTTGTTTAAGCTGAGGAGGGAGTGTTTGCAGTTTAGGGCATGTTCCCTCTTACGTTTGGACAACAATTTCTTCCTCTTATTGTAAAGTCTGATAATAGCAGTTGTCCACCAGGCAGGTTTGCTCTCCCTTGAAGAGCTTGTTTTGGTCCTATCAGGTATGGCCATGTCAATGCAGTTAAACTGGTATTTGTAAAAAGCATTGGTGTAGGATGAGGCAGAGTTGCCTGTTATATCTGTAGGGGGAGGTGCAGTGAAGCTATTTATACCATTCTTTAAAGGATATAATCTGCTTTGGAGAGGTTTTTTAGTTTAGTTGCTGCTGGGGGTGGGGGGAGGGTGTCCAGTGTAATAGTTACTTCGAATGAGACTGATTTGTGGTCAGATCTGACAATGGAAGATCTCACCAGTGGGGGTGCTACAGCAGTCCTCCATATTGGTAAGCACCAGAAGCAAGATGTTGGCACCCCTAGTTGGGGTGTCCACCAGCTGGTCCAAGGTGTTGGAGTTAATGAACTTGAGGAACCTTTGGGCAAGTGAGTTTGAGCATGAGTAATTTACCTAGTCAATGGATGGGTAATTAAAATAACCCAGATCCATGGTGTTCGGATGTATCTTGATGGATTCCAGTAGATCCAAGTAGGTAGAATGGGTGTCTTGATCCATGGAGGGGGTCCTGTAACTGGCAATGACTTGATAGGTGTCCAACCAATACACCTGAAGATTCTCCAGGGAATCATACTGTTTAACCAATCTCTAGGTGTATTTATCTTTAATGAAAACTGATACACTGCATCATTTAGTTTTCACACCTTCCATTCTGTGGTAGAAGATGTAACCCAGTATGGCTGGGGTGCTCTCCATTGCCTTGATCCAGGTCTCCATGACTGCACAGATGTCAGCGTCTTCCAAGGTGAAGACTACTTCCAGTGAGTGTATTTTCATGTTAGTACTCCTAGCATTAGCAGCATAACCTTGACGTTGTTTTTTGATTAATTTTTACATCAGGAATTTTGTCCTTGTAACATTGCCTAAAAAAGGCA
The DNA here is from genome assembly GCF_019279795.1 of Protopterus annectens. NCBI lineage: Eukaryota > Metazoa > Chordata > Ceratodontiformes > Protopteridae > Protopterus > Protopterus annectens. Next base: position 1,351,722,178 of record NC_056737.1, read on the forward strand.
CTATGTGGGTGGAAAGAGCCTTTGCCACTAGCCAAAATCTCAGGGGTGACAGATGACCATCTCTGACAAAGCATCGAGGTTTATCGATCATTTCATCCCAGACTGACAGAAACTGGATCCCCTTAGAATGACAGGAAATATGCCTGCTCCAGCAATTACACCATCACCTAAACCCATAATCTTTAATGATTTTGAATCTAAATTCTAATGAATGTGTGAAGTGTCCATGACCTGTAAATTCTTCAGAATTCAAGTCTCACTTAACTGTATTATTTCTAAAACTAACCTGACTGGGCAATTGTTTAACATGTCATACAGCTGGTATTACATATTCTATGTAACAAGAGCCATACCAATTTGGTGGTGACCATTTATAAGCTTTCTTTCCCACACATAATATGCCTTGAAGCATAAACACTATGTCAACCTTTCTGTTCCAAAATCAACATGATGAAAAAACCATAAACTATAGCTATTTGTTTCTGTAAGTCTTCAGTTCAGTTTGTGTGGGTGTAAACTGATAACCCTGTATATTTACATGTATATTTATGTGCTATAATAGTAAAATTACACTAAGTAGTATCTATGTTTTTTCTGCATTCCATATCTGTGCCTTATTTGACTATGATACTTCCCTTTTATAACAAGCTTTTTCTTTTGCTGTTCACAAATTCAAATATATGGTAACAGTCACATTATTTTTTTTCAAAAGTAGTTTAATTTAACCCATTTCATTTTTCATTATATAGCCTTGTTAATCATGAATGTTATATCCTAAAAACTAACTGAAATTTACACTAAAGGAATACATTTTCTTGCCAGCGTCACACAAACACAACTCCAGCAATGGGGAAAATTTAAAGGCATGTGCAGAAGTAAACTGAAGCTTGGTGAATGTATTGTAAGACAGATACCAGTCTTCCAATTTCAGTACCTCTCTTTTTGCTATGTTATGGTCTGAAGATGTAACTTGAATCTGAAATTCAGGCTGGAATACTTAATGGTGTAATGTTGTGATGTTACTAGTCTGCATGACATCTGTACAACTTATTTGTTTTAACTCTAAGAAATACTTTCCTTTGGATAACTGAGACAAATATAAATAAAGTCAATCATAATACTGTTCATTACTGAATACTCTACATATAAAGTTAACTACAGTTCATTTATATAATGTATCATTATGTTTATACTACTAATATTCTAGTATATCTAAAGAAATATTAATATATATTATATATATATATATATATATATATATATATATTATATATATATATATATATATATATATATATATTATATATATATATATATATAGTTAACCTGAATCCTGAAAGAAAAAAGAAAACCAAACTGAAGAAATTACAATAAAATTAAGTGGCTTGCTGACTGTTTCTGTGGCCTAAGCAGCCGTGAACAGGGTCCAGTGATTTCTACTATTCTACTCTGGGAAGTTCATACTACATAAAAGTAAAACTTTTTTTTATCTTCCCCTACTTACTAGAACCCTTTGCAATATTTAAAAACCATGATCTGGCATTCTGTGCCATCTTTCTCTCAATCTTCCTTACACTATAGCCTGACCCAGGGAACTCTTGGTGATGTGTGAACGCTAACTGTGCGACAAAATCAATCAGGTACCAGATACTTGTATCTACATTCAATAAAGTTATGTATTCACAGCATTTTTCAAAGACCCAGGCATTCTTCTTTAATATTACAACAAATCATTGCTTTATTTAACTTCTGAGACAACTTGCTTTTCTTTAAGTTGTTTACTGAAGTTGTTGCAAAAACGAGTAGCTAATATATTCTACTAAAGTCAGTCTACCTCTGAAGTTGTAATGCAGTAGCTATTCTTGACCACTTACCTGTGGCTGCCTTTAAGAAGATAGACTGTTACATACAATTAAGTGAAATTATGAATTAACCTAGAATACGTTAGAACAGCGTTTTAGCTTAGGCAACCACTGGCTTTCTCTAAGTAGAATGTTTGACATGTAAACAATGTGTTGTTTGCAAATTAGACTAGAAAATGTTACTGAATTGTGTAGTAACATATGCAAATTAACTCAGAACATATCTGAATGTTTTTTTTGCATAGGTGACTATTGGCTCTCTCTATGCAGGGCAATTGCCACATACAGTGTGTATATTTTACCACTTGATTAGAACATTTTACTGAATTGTCTTTTAGCATATGAGACCTATGGCTGAAAAGTATTATTTTTAATAGAAATTGATAGTAGCTGTTTTTACTGTTTGTAGTGTTGTTTCAACTGCACTCCAAGACAAATGCAAAAATACTGCTATCTTTAATTACTTCTTTACCTGCATAAACTTTATTTTTGCTGTTAATGCTTTCCCACTGTAATAATCTACCCTGTGACTGCCCCTGCCTTCTGCATTTTACTGTAGATAACTGTGCTGCCTTTCCTCAGGTAGACAGCAAATGCTGGAGCTGTGATGGGGAAGAAAGAGGTAATTGGGAACATATTTTCTAGGAGTGCAGTGAGTTGGTGGACTTTAAGGTTTCCCTGTGGGATGTACTGTTGCTGAATGGGCAGATTGGTCTGATGAGGGAGATGATTTTTTTTTGACCTATGATACAGAATCAGAATTGCCTAGACATGGTAATGCCTTGCTGTGTCTAATTATAGTGGGTGTCAAAAAAGAAATGACTAGAAAATGGAAATCAAAATCTAAACCAACTATATCAAAAGTAGTGAATATAGTAACAGAGATAACTGGAATTGAGATCTTTAGAAACGGGTAGGAGCAAACTACATAGGAAAAAAATGGGAATTGTGGGAACAATACATACAAGGGAGGAATGAGGTCTAAAAGGCAGCAGGACTTAAATAAGCTATGTAATGTTTGAGTAAGGAAGATTGGGTAGATTATAAGTGATGTATAATGTTTGCAACTGAAAGTGTGTCAGTATGGTTTGTGGTATAAAATGCTTGTGACTAGGACTGTGTTGATGTGGTTTGTTTTCATTTATACAAATGTATGTGGTAAGTGATGGTTTAATAAAGATGTTTCTTGTTTAAAAAAAGTCAGGGATTGAATTGATGTAATATTGCTTAGATTGTATGATATATAGCAATATATGGGAAGTATAATGTTTGTTATGTTAATATAGTTTGTTACTTTTATATGAATGTAAATGTTCCTGTATCACAAGTGATAATTCAATAAAGGTGTTTGGGGGAAAATACTGTGCTGCCTTTCACACTACCAGTCCCCCCCCCCCATAACTTTGCAGCCTAGATAGCTTTGGTTAACCTTTAAGCAAATGATTGCCATCTCCAGAAAACTAACTTGAATCCTGAAAGAAAAAAGACAACCAAACTAAAGAAACTAAAATAAAATTAAGTGGCTTACTGATTGCTTCTGTGGCCTAAGCAGTCGTGAATAGGGTCCAGCCCTGCACTCACTCCGCTTGGGCACACTACATTCCTCTTCCCTACCCCCATTCCCACACACCCCTAATCAATTATATTCATACTAACTATAACTCCTCCCCTTCATCAACACCATCCAATAAACTCACACCTACTTAACTCTATCCTTACTACAACAACATGACAGCTATTTCCACAGCCTCCTGTAGCTGCCCTCTAAACACAGTACACCCTATCACACGCATCAACACCACTAGTGTTATATTTTGCATTTTCCATAGGTACATAGGTGCTTTTAAGGCTAACAACCACAAGGGCCTTTTTAAGCCTAGCCATGCATCCCAAATCTCTGACAAGTTCTGATACCATTGATAAGTGTAAGCATAAGGCTTTCCTTTAATCTATTTCATCTTCTCTATTATCTTTACTTCCATACCCAATTTCTCTTACCACTATAAAGCTGCACTATGCTTTCCCTCTCACACCACATTATCTTCATAACATCACTAATCACCTTACTATCTTTACTTTTACAAGCCACTTCCTTTAAGCATACACTAACAGCAGCACCTATAAAACATCCACCCAGGTGTTACCTCTGGACATCCGCAAAGATAGTTTTTCTAACATTATATCCTCCTTAACTGATCACAACAATATTCACTTTACTAAATTCCATTTCCTTCCTGTATCTATTAAAAGTAAATTAACACCACACATATTCTCCAGGCACACTAATAAGTCTAGCTTTCTTCACAATCTCATCACTCACCTTCTTAAACTTTTCCTGTGTTGAGATATTCACCCCAATCTGACCTATACAATCAGCCACCTCCCATCAATCATCCCCCTGCAAAAACATTGTTACTAATTACACTAAACGTATGTGGTATATGTAACAAAATCACAGAATTTCACTCCCCAGATATAGTAGCAGTTACTGAGACCTAGTTAAAGTCACACATTCAAGACTGTGAAATTGTCCCTCCAGGATATAAGATTTTGAGAAATGAAAGAACCTATAATGAGCCTGGTCTGCAAGGCTATGGAGCATATCATCATGGAACTTATAAATAATGACATTGGTAATCTCCAAACTCAGGACCCCACCCAGTTCGGGTATGTAAAAGGCAGATCATGTCTCCTAAACCTGATAGACTTCTTTGAAGCAGTCACCAAAGCCGTAGATGAGGGTAAGATGGTTTACACAGCCTATCTAGATCTCACCAAGGCTTTCAACACCATCCCCCACTCTGGAATTATAGATAAACTCACTAAACTAGGTATAAATCCCTATGTCACAAGATGGGTTGCCAACTGGCTCACTGACAGAACCCACACTGTGAAAGTAGCAGACTCCAAATCCAACTTCAGACCAGTGACAAGTGGAGTACCACAGGGTTCAGTTCTGGGTCCTCTCCTGTTTGGTATCTACTTCTCTGAAGTACAGGCCAACACAGAAGGTCTTTGGTTAACGAAATTCACAGATGACTGCAAACTAGGAGCCATAATCAAAACTCCAAAAGATGTGGACATCCTACAAAAGGGCCTCGCTGAGACAGATGCCTGGTGTCAAAGCCTTGGCCTCAAGCTCAATGCCAAAAAGTGCATTGTCATCCCTTTTGGTAAAAACTCAGTAACCATGAACTACCACATAGGTGGTAGTCTACTTAACACTGAAAGTGTGATAAGAGACCTTGGGACACAGGTGGACAGTAGTCTCTCCTTTGATAACCACATCACCACAGTAGTCAGGAAATCCTTCTATGTGGCACACCTCATCACAAAAGGTTTCTCATCCAGGAAAAAAGAGGTCATTGTTCCCCTCTACTCGTCACTCATTAGACCCATTATAGAGTACAATGCCCTTTTGGTATGTACCTCACAAGACATCTACAACAACTGGAAAGGCCACAGAAATACCTCACAAAGAGGATTACCGGCCTCAAAGAGATGCCCTATGCAGACCGTCTCAAAAAACTGCAGCTTTACTCTGTTGCATATCGCCTACTCAGAGGCGATCTCTGCCTAACACACAAAGCTATGTCAAATCCAGAGCTTTTAGACATGCTCCACTTAAAGAAATCCCAATCCCTACGAGCTACAAGCTCTAGGGACCTAAACCTCATCACCACAATAAACAGAACATGCTGGAGGGATAGATTCCTGTCCCAGAGACTTCCCATACTCTGGAACAAGCTACCTATCTATATCAAACAAAGCTCCTCATTAGCACTCTTCAAGAAAAATCTTGATGATTGGATGGGAGATAGGAAATTCACCCCGGGGATCACTTCTGTGGCTCTGCTCGACAGTGGCACAGGAAAATAATTTTCTTGGGTGGCAAAAGCCAGGGTACATTTGGCTAGGCTTATATAGGCCCTAGGGCCAATAGCTTAGTATCTACCTATGAACCTATAAAAAAGCAGATGGTGTAGCATTAATCTATCATACTAACTTATCAATACTCTTCCCTCCAAACCTGTCCCATCCTTTGGTAATGCAGAAATACTCTTAGCATCCATGCATATAAATAACTCTAAATAACTATGTACTGGAATAATTTGCATACCCCCTGGCCAAAATATTTCAATTCTCAAAGATTTTCTCTCCTGGACATCTGAGAATATCACAAACAAAACTATTATTATGGGTGACACAATCATCAACTGGCAAAATATGATCACCATTCCCCCAATAAATAGCATATACTTCCACAACTTATCACCAGCCCTACCAGAATGCAAAACAAGAATCAATGAGGTACTACCTTACACTGGAATCTAGTAAATGATCCCCTTAAATATTCTATTCCAATTCTCTTCCAAATGCCCTAAGTGACCACTCACCAGCATATACCTAAAGAACTCCTCATGTGGCTAAACCCCACACCTATAAAACATCAAGAAATGTAACCAAATTCAACCAACAGGTATTTAACAGTATCATAAAAGCTATAAACTGGACCCCATTGAAAACATTACCACTGGATGATGTTGTAAGTCATTTCAAAAAAATTTTTCTTAGATAACCTCAACAGCTTAGCTCCTCTTCAAACCAAAAGGAGAAAAATAAACCACGCACACTAGCTTACAAAATCCACTAAGCAAATATTGCTAACTAGAGACCTATCATAGAAAGATTGGCAAATAAACAAAAATGAAACCAACCAACTAAAATACAAGCAGCTACGTAACAAGGCAATAAACTAGTCATTCCCAACAAAAAATAGCTTCTCTCAGCAATTAACCTGCCAAATCAACAAATCTAGAAAATTCTGGAAAACTGTTTCAGTGCTCCTTACTCCTGGGACATCTCAAAGTCCATCACCAACCCTGGATAAAGAGTCAACTGAAATAGCTGAAATGTTTAACTCCCACTTCATTGAAAGTGTACTAAAACACCAAATAACAACTCCAATTACATGGAAAATCGAATCTATACAGACTCTACTAATAGTTACCCCAGTACAAACACCCCCCTCCACCACACCTGTACAGTTGGTCCCACGACAACCACTTTCTACAATCTGTACCTACCTCACTAATACACAAACTTCTTCCCAAACTAAAACCTTGCTCCCTCTCTGCTGACAATCTTCTATCAGAATACCTAAAACTCACCACAGATGCAATAACCTACCCAGTTAGTATTCTGATCAACAGGTCCATCACTAAATCCAATATCCCCAAGCTCTGGAAAAAAAAATCTATCATTTTCTTAAACAAAGGTGGAAAAAACAATGAATTATCAAACTATCGACCCATCTCTATTCTGCCTCCTCTATCTAAATTACTTGAAAAGTATATACATTTACAACTAATAAAATTTCTCTTAGATAACAATCTCCTTTCACCAACCCAACATAGTTTGTGGCCAGCACATAGCACTGCCACAGCATTGCTATCTTTTACAGATACTGTGAACAAAGCTATGGCTAATAGCCAGTTAATATCAGTAATCTTACTAGACCTATCAAAGGCCTTTGATACAGTGTCACATCATAAGCTTTTGCAACAATTTTCTATACTAGGATGCTCTCAAACTACCCCAAAATGGTTCTTCAGTTATTTAACCAACAGGCAACAATGTGTTAAGTGGCAAACTAGTCTATCTGAATACCAGGTAAATAGTTTAGGAGTCCATCGAGGGTCCATTATTGGATCCTTGATCTTCAGTATATTTGTTATCAACCTTCATACTGCCTCCCTTTAAGGCACACTCATCCAATACCAATACACTGATGATTCTACTATTATCTCTACTTCCAGTAACCCTCAACAGCTCTTAAAAATTACACAAAATGCACTCGCTTCTATCGAAACCTGGCTAAATGATGCACAACTACTACTTAACCCAAATAAAACTAAGCTCCTATTGTTCTTACCAAAGCCATTCACACATGAGTTCAAAATTTATACATAGAATAAAACTCAAAGTGAAATTTTCCAGGCATACTAATAGACAATAAACTTACCTTTGAACAACATATACTTAATACAATTTAAAAAACACATATCAAACTTGGTAAACTATACAGACACAAACAGGGCATGGATGCTTCAACCAAAATAACACTTGCCTATACCCTCCTACTGCCTTCCCTCCTTTAAGAGACCCTTATTCTCACTAACCTCCATACATCCCTAAGGAACAAACTCCAATCATGCTATCACAAAATTACCAAATTTGCAATTGCGTGTACCCAATCGCACACACCATTGTTATGCCCTGGCTAGAATTCCTCACTACCTGAATTTTGAACAACTATCCCTTGCTCACAAAATAATTTACAAACTACTATTAAAAGTACATAAACCTACAAAAAGAGCCAGGCACAGCCTCTACTTCTATGCCATTGCAGAACTATGGAATGCCCTTCCTCCAAATATTAGTGGCATTGAATCCTTTAAGACCTACAAACTTACACTGAAAGACCACTACTTCAACTCTCACATCTGTCCATGTGCCTAAGCAAAGACTACAATACTTATTCTATATCCCCTCCCCCCTCCTCCCTCTTCACATCTATCTTTTATACTATAATCTGGCAATTATTCTATAGAGTATTATTTATCTAATACCTCTGTCAAGCTTTCAGAACTTCTATCAAACTTCTTCTTATTCTTCATCACACCTCCTTCTTCTTACAAAACCCTCATCATACATTTCTCCTATATGTGGCAGAATTCTTGCACATTAACCTCCCTATCATATCTCTCACTATAACTTTCTCTAATGCATCATAAACCTGCTTTTACATTAACCTCCCCTCTATCTCTTAACTCTTTAATAATCTTCCTACTTCTTCTACTATTTCTAGAATCATTTGCTTTCCCTAATATTTTATACCTACTAAACTTCAATCCGTTTTACTTACAGAGTCAGTATGCTCTATTCTACCACTTGACTGCCTACAAATCAAGTAAAATACTAAACTGATTTTCCTTTGATAAATACTGTTTTGATCTACCACGAACTATAATTTACTTACATGTTAAACCACATTATACCTAATATATGTATGTTTTTGGCAATACTGTATAACATACTCATATATGTATTTGTATCTCTTTTGAAAATGTATTTTAATATATTTTATAATTATATAATCCCTTAATTCATGTACTTGTACAATTGGCGGTTTTCTCCCCAGGCCTTCACTGAAAATGGGTTCCTGAACCAGTTGGACTTTCGCTGCCACCAAATGTCAATAAATAATAAATAAATAAATGATAAAAACATAAATGATAACTGCAGTATTGCTATATACATAATGGGCTGGTTCACGTACACTTACAGTCCTCATTTCAGTTTTCAATTGATAATCCAATGGGCTTGATTTGTGACTTGTCCACCTGTGAAGTACACCATGAAGGCTAGTGAAAATAATATGAGGAAATGTAATAGATTAAGCTTTACTCTATTTTGTCCCAAATCACTACTGAGGTACTGGAAGAGCCACCCTAGAGTCCCTTTATACATTAATTTGTCAGTGATACAATTTGGACCTCCAGACCCCCTCCCTTTTCAGTTGCAAGTTTGTGTGGCAAGTTTAACAATACTTTCTGATTGTCTGAAATTCTGTACTTTCTAACAAACTTTAAATTGAAATTTATTGTAGTATTGAACATTTCCTTGGCAAACTTTGTCCTTCTGGTATAATATAATTTATTATTTTTTCAATATTAAATGTTTAGTAGTGACAGTACAGCCACAGGTTCTGATCCATGCAGGTCCCTGTTTGGGTGCCACTGAAAGAATTATATATTTGGCTATGAAAGTGCCAAATCTGACTACTCAATCTATATTATGCACTTTTAGTATACAAGTCTGTCAGAAGTCTTTTGTAATTGGTTAGCAGCATTTAGTAATTCAACAAAGAGTAAAATAAGAATTCTAGCAAGCATAATTGTATTCCAGTAGTAGTAGTAGTGTAAATAGCAGCATAGATAAAATCATTTGTAAATAAACTGTCAGAATTTAATTCCGACTGACAGTGCTCTGAATAACTGCATATTTTGCACTCTGTATTCTATACTTCTGTCATATGTCTGTCTTGAAAATTCACATTTTATGCCTTTTCTCTGTAGCTTGAAATTTGTTCCTTAGCCTTGATTCCCAGAACTTGAAACTATAATTATAACTCTTAACAGCATGATTTGCTATTATTAGTTCAGATGGCCTAATCTTCAAATGTCTCCTAGCTGTCTATTTCTACCTCTGAAAGGTCACTCTGACATACATCAAAAAATGTTCTCGAGAGAAACTGGGCATTTTATACTGCTTTGTCAGAGTTTGGCCTGAAGATCACTCACCTCCTACAGCTCACCTGTACTTTTCTACTGAAGCTGCACAAAATGAAGATACAGGCCTGCTTGAAAATGGATATATTTCCAAGCCTAAACAAAGGGAGACCTTTATTTATTCAAGATCTATTCTAACACTGTTCACCACTTCACAAAGAAAATAAATATATAACTAAAAATAATGAATCAACTTTAGTACTAAAACCTTTTACTGCCTCAGCAAAAAAGAAAAGCCTTTCGAAAGTAATGAAAATCTTGCAATGAATAAGAGCAGTTCTTAAATATTATAACATAAAATCATCCACCAATAATCATAGAAAACTTTAGATGCTTAGTGCTCAATGATCAGTGAACTTCGTGACAACTTGTATAACTCCCTTGGCACACCCAACATACTTCTTAAGAACCCACCTTTTATAACACCTGCCTACCTTTAAATAAGATTCTCCAAGACCCCCTTTTCGATGTTAAAATCTTAAAAAAAAAATGTAGAAAATACAGACTGTTGATACAATTCAAATTTATGTTGCATTCACCATATGATACTAAATCTAGGTACCCCCGTAAACTGTAAGCCCCTTTATGTTTTTAATCTGACTCTCACTACTAAATCCCTGCCTTACAGCTTCAAATATACTCTGCTTAATCCACTGGCCAAGGTGTCAACACCCCACTTCAAATTATTTCTGTCCTTTAGCCAGCCTTGCCAAAATTCTAGAAAATAACTGTCCATAGGCAGCAATTTAGTATATTATAAAGTATGGCATTCTTACAGACATCACCCTAACAGCCATCTACTCTCTAGCTAGCCACGTATATTCCAACAATGAACAATATAAGCTTACAGGTGGTAATGTTCTAGATCTTAAAAGGGGTTTTGATACTGTAGACCATCCCAGAAGACATCAGACTATCATCCAATGTGTAACAGTGGTTTCAGAACTACCTTACCAATTGACCTTTTACAAATTTCTGTCCAGACAATTCCTCTGTAACAGGTACTATTAACAGAGGAATACATCATGGATCAGTTCTAGGTCTCTTCTTTTTCACTATTCATAAATGAACTGACATGGGATCTACAACAAACAATTTGTATCTTATAAGTTGATGATATTGTTATAACTAATGCTAGTAAGAAACACAATACTTACCTCCAGGAAGATTTTAACACTGCCTGGAAATAGCTTCACACTAAGAAATTACCTGTTAGCAGTCAAAAAGTACTATCATGTTTTTTGGTTCACAAAAATACCAACATCATCATCATCATCACAGATCCACTGGAACATCATTTAACTTGGACAAAGCATCAATATCCTCACATGATCAGAACCTTTTATTTAATTTCCACACTGAGTTCCAAGTCAACAAAGCTTCTTAAAAAATCTTACCTACTCTATTTAGAAACCAAAAACATTGTAGAATAGAATACAGTCTGCCTGTTATTGTTCATTGCTACTCTCAGAATACTTGCTCTACTTCAATCTGCTGGAAAAAAATTATTAGCTTCGTTAACTTTGCTAGCAACAAAGGGCATCACCACATTACTTTAAATAAAAACAATTGTCTCCCTCTCTCTGCTAGACCTACATTTCTCCTCAGCTCTCTCAATTATAAAAATTCTCAGTGAAAAGTGTTTTCCTTTCCACAGTAAACTAAACATCAGAGAACAAAATTATTCCCTCTGGAACTTCATTTCCTTGCAATTGTTAATGCATTCGTTTACTCTTCTTATGAGCAGAAATTCCCCAAGATCCTCTGGCCAGCTGTAGTAACATGTATGAAACAATAAGGAATTCTGAGAAACTTCAAAACTTCAAAAAAATCTTTCTAACAGCATATTTCTGTAGAAATTGAGTGTAACCAATTTAGATACATTGGCTGGTTTCTGCCAAATTAATTAGTTTCTGCCTATTGTGGTAAACCACATCTTAACTATCCTTCCATATTATTTTGTTGTAGGGAATAGGGTGGTGTGATGCCCACCACTGCTACCAATATGTGATGGCCACCAATATGTGACATCTCCATACTGGGTTAGTAATCAAGGAGCCTGAATCCTCACCACTGACATTGGAGTGGGAGGTGGACTTGGAATACAAATGGATACACTCAGTATTTCCAGATGCATACCTCTCTGCATCAAGCACAGTTTCCCTTAAAAGCATACATGAAACACACTCAGCCTGGAGTCTGGATATCACTATATCTGTCTCCCTCCAGATCCCCAATAAATAAGACTCCCCATTGGCACAGCTGTAGGGTTAGGTCCTCAGCTGAGTGTCCAAGTCAAGTCCTCCAGCACCCTCACTGTGAACCCAGTGCTTTATGTCCCTACCCCAAGTAGCTGACACACACAGTCTTTAAGATTTGATTTTTACACACACACACACACACACACACACACATGGGAAATGCTGGCACAGATTACCCACTCTACCAGCTTTGCCCAGACTATAAGGTAGATTCACTGCCCCATTCAGTTACTATAAGGCTCTTACAAAGGGTATCCAATATTAATACTAATACAAATGACAGTAATTGACCAAGACAGCTAGGCCTTCTGGAGTGGCCCACACAGTGTCACCAAATAAATATAAGTACTCTCAAAGGTTATATACTTTCTAAAAGAACCAGCCACAATAAAAGTTTCAAATATGTTTAATAATAACTAATAAAAGAACATGAAAACATTGAATATATATTTACAGTAAACCACAAAGTTCAGATCACAGTAAATATTGAAAGGAATATTGATGAACAGACTCAGACAAATAAAGAAAAACAATATCTAACTTAAAAAAATACAACCAGGAGCTCCAAGGACCAGGACTTGAGTCCAGAAAATACCCTTTATTATAATAAACATAAAACCAAACTGCAGGTCACAATGCGAAAGAAAGGTTAAGCACCTTTGTCTTATTGTAGTTAAGACATCATCAGAACCATATAAATCAAAGTGCCTGAATACCTTTTTAAAAAAAGGGCAGAAAAAACAGTCCCCTTTTTTATCCAATCATTTAAAACCACATAATATTTCACACGAACCTTGCAATATTTAAAGCTATAGTATAAAACAATCAAATATAGAGCAATCAAATGAACTTAATAAAAAGCATTTTCTGACTTAAAAATTATTTCATTTTTATTCTTATCAAATAATAATTTTTATCAAGTTATAAATATTTATTTGTGTATTTTATATTTTGTGCGATCTGTCCTTAAGTTTACTAGCTATGGAAATACTATTGTTTAAACCAGGTGGGACAGTGGCATTAAATCTAAGTTGCCAAAACATTTACCTTCGCAATAACCTGTTCTTCCAATCTCCACAGTAAGCTGATGTGCTAATCTGTTCTACAACAAAAATTTTAATTTCTCAAACCCTACACGTGTTAGTGAATGCCTGGCTAAAGCACTTTTGTTATTTTGCTGTATGCTGTAAGTGTGCTGGTAAATCCGCTTGTTAAAAGCATTATTGGTTTTGCCAATATAAAATGCTTGACACCGAGAGCAGACAGCAAAATATATCACTTTTTCCGAATTACAATTAAACCTTCCCCCTCTGGTGTATCCTTGATTTTATCATACAGCCAGCCGATATATTGACTTTCAATAAACCTACATAGAATATAAAACGTTTACACTCCCCTGTTAAAATGCCAGGTTTTTGTGATATATAAAAAAAAATGAGACCACAGTAAACCTGTACAATTCCATTGAAAAACAAAAATATCTGTTAGGGGAAAAATATAAAAAATAAAAAACGTACAATACACTAGTTGCATAAGTGTGCACACCCTTAAACAAATACTTTGTTGTGTGTGCACACCCTTAAACTTATATTTTGTTGAAGCACCTTTTGATTTAATTGCAGCATTCAGTCTTCTTGGGTAGGAGTTTATCAGCATGGCACATCTTGACTTGGCAATATTTTCCTATTATTCCTTGCAAAAGCGCTCCAAATCTGTCAGACTGCAAGGGCATCTCTTGTGCACAGCCTTCTTCAGGTCACCCCACAGATTTTCTATTGGATTTAGCTCTGGGCTCTGGCTGGGCCATTCCAAAACTTTAATTTTCTTCTGGTGAAGCTATTATTTTGTTGATTTGGATGTATGCTTGTGGTCATTGTCTTGTTGAAAGGTGAAATTCCTCTTCATTTTCAGCTTTCTAGCAGACACCTGAAGGTTTTGGGCCAAAATTGACTGGTATTTGGAACATTGTTCATAATTTCCCCCACTTTGACTAAAGGTTTTTATATCCACTGTACATTGATTGCATCTACCACATTTCTGTTTTTTCAGGAAACAACTTGGGGTGTTGATAGGTGGATTTTCCAAAATGTTCTTGAAATTGCTCCTTCTTCTATATGTGAATGTGGGCTTTAATCACTAAATTGTTTTGTAACCTCATCACAACTAAAAATGACCAGTTTTTAGAAATAACATTCTGAATGCCTTTTGCATCAAGTTAATAGTGTAATACCATAATGGTGTGAAGGTCAAATGACTGACTATTATTGTGATCTACATTCCCATTGGTATTAAAACCACATTTAATAATGGGACCGTATATACCTTGATGTTCTCTCCATACTTGTCCAGCGACATCATCTAGTAAGGAAATCAGATAATTACATACCAAAAAACATCTTTTTAAAAAAGTAAATTCCCCATAACAAATGTTGTCATCCGATGACAGTCTGGACACCCTAATGAACTGACTCTTAAGTATTCCCCTTTTCTGTTGGTGAGGATAACAACTAGAATAAAAAAGAAAGGCGTTACAATATGTTGGCTATCTACATTAAGCTTCACTATATTCCTGACTAATCTAAAAGAATTACTGTTCCCTAGTTAAGTTATTTACTACCGCAAGGCACGATGCTGTGGGTTTGGGTCTTTCTAGTCAAGTCCCCCAAAACATAATACTCTATACTCTCAGATTTCATTTTGTAATATCTAAAATATAATTTCCAAGAGGCTAGCAGAATAACCTTATCTGGTCACCTGACTCAAAGTTTTCGCAGTATTCCCTTTTGAAGCTGAGACAGGAATGTAGCATAGATGGCTACAAGGCTACAACACACATCTAAATGTTTATGGCAGTGCCTGGGGCTTCCCTTCTTTTTTACTGAGCTAATGAACAAAAGTTTTTTCTAGACCTAACATTTCTAGTCCTATTCAGCACTGTGGGATAATGTTTTAATGGCTTAACAGCTCATTTACATTTCCCTTATTTTTCTTAAAGCAAACTAACTGGTTAACAGTGTGCACTGTTGATACATTTTAACACAAGCAAACTTTACAAATACATTTTCAGCACAAGCATCTGTACAAATCAGTTTGATATACAAATGACATCCAGTTCTAATACATTTGTGACATGAGCATCTTGTATAAATCAGTTTGATATTCAAAGGACATATTATTCTTTACAAAACTCCAGCTGACTATGCTGGCACTTGCCCATATCATCACAGGTGGAGATGCAGTTTATTGCATTTTTGTGAAGTTATTTGTCTCTTTGTTTAAAACATGTCTCTAGATGTTAGTGCAAGAAGCTCAGCAACATGTATTCTCATATTCCTGCATCAGTTCCTGCTTCTTTCATGCCGCTACAAAATAGGGAGTTGTGTTTTTATGCAGTTATTAATGCACCTTAGATATTATGTTGCCTGCAGTTGTTATGTTTCTTATTTCTGCTTATAAATTTCTCTGTCATCTTTACTGTATAACATCTACAAAATGTTTAATACTCAAGTTGTTCTCTTAATGTCAGATTAAATTTTGTTTTTCTATTCTTTATTCTCTTTTAGTGTGTGCTTGTTTTCATTATGTTATGTTTATTGTTCTTGTATACATGGCCCAGGTCATGGTTGATGAGAGTCCTCGGACCAGTTAAATTCTGTGGTAGGTAAGAATACATTAAATAAATGAATGGATGTAGCAGTATTTTACAAGATCTCCTAGCCTGATGGAGAAATCTTAAACACAGGACAATTATTCCTCAGTCCCAAGCTTATAAAATACTGAGGTAAGCATTAACAGATGTTCTTGACCTTAATGGCCCTACATCGTTACACATCAGGTGTGGGGAAAGGGGCAATGGGTAGGGCATAAAACAAACACACAAGAAATCCCTAGGACTATGAGTATGATATGGCATTGGGATTTCTTAATCTTCTTTCAGACAGTGGGAGAAAGTACTGGATCAAGTGTTTGTGTGTGTGTGTGTGTGTGTGTGGGGTGGCTTGTAGCATTGAAGATCAAGAGGAAGTGCCAGTGGCAGCCAATAGTCTGCTGCAAAGTAACCTAAAATATGTATGTGTGTATATATAAACAGAAAAAAAGAGGGAAATGTTGAAACAGGTTAAGATTAAAGTGATTGCCTTCCTCTGTTCTTGACCATTGATCTGTTCAGCAAGTCAGCAATGTGTTTAAAATATGAGATGTAAAACAAAATCAGAAAATACAAGGGTGCAAAATATTTAATTTGGCTTCAGCTTTACAAAAAAGAGCACAATAAACAAACAAGGCATACAGTTACTAGTTTGTCACCTGTTTTAACATTTATTGTTTGTTTAGTTGTGAACAATTTGGTTTCAAACTCTTTATTTTGTGGGAAGAGTATAGGAAAGACTTGCTTTAAATATGCATTAAGAAAATTCAGGGTATTTAAAAAGTAAATTAAACCTGATATCTAAGGACACGGCTGGGCAGAAAGTGTAATTGAAATGCTGGCTGGTGTTTTAACACTCAGTGATGAGGATTAGTATGTATAAATTGTAGTTAATTATCATGCATGAAGTATAAAAGTGCTAGTAAAATATGAAATAGAAAATTATAAAGTAGCATTTCAGATGCTGATTTTAGTAACATTTCCAAATAATCCTATTTCTTAAATTCTTCAAAAATAAAGTAAAATCTAGCTGCAGAAATTTTAGCGAAAAAATAAACACCAGACAGTTAGATGTAACAGTGCAGTGTTTGGAATTCAGGTATGGAAGTAAAAGGCTCCTTCTATCACAACATCTGTCTTAGCATCATAAATTAAATGTTTACTGCAAGGGTTACAACAGTCTGTTGACACAGGTCATAACTCAGGGATATGGAACAGAAGTAATAAAACAGCTTGACAGGCTTGTTTTATAGATGATAGTAATTAGACTATTTTAAGTAATTTAACTGTTATTTTGTTAAAAAGGTCAAAACACCATTCAAAAAAGGTATTGTGTCAGCCTCCAGTAGTACAATAATGTATATGTATCATACATTCATTTAAAACACTGTTAAAACCCAGGACAGTGCAATTATTATAGTGAAAAAACCCTTTCAAACAAATACATTGCACTTTGCACTTTGAGCACACACTACAATTGAAACATATGCAAACCTGAATAAAGTGCTGGAACTAAATACCACACCAACTAATATTAAAACACAATAAAATACTGTCATTTTTTTTCTTGCAGAGGAGCTATGCCTACTCAACCCCCTCAGTAACTAGAAGTGTAGCTGATTCAACTAGCACCTTGGCCTGGTACTATAAACCAGTGCCCCACACCTCAGGTCTTCAAGTGAAGAGAAAAAAAACACTGCACGTTGATAAGCAATAAATGACTGGCTTTTGCAGTTAGCTATGCACCCACCAGCAAAAATAAATAAATAAATAAACAAACAAATAAATAAAAAGTACTTTCCGTCTACTAGCACACTAACCAGGTGGCCAGATGCATGCTACACACATGCACACACCCTGTCCCAGACATTTAGGTCCTGTTTCTATGCCCTGTTTCCAACCCTTCTTTAACATATTTTATTAAAAAAAGGCATTTCTTCTTTTAAACTGTAGCAAACTGTTTACTACAAATGTAGCAAACAGTTGCTGCTCCTTATACCTGCCTTCACAAAGTGCTTCAGAGCTCATGTTTTACTTTAAAAAAATATTTTTAAACTGTAGCAAACCCTTTGCCACAAATGTAGCAAACAGTTAGTAGAATGTATACCCTGCCTGCACAGAGCACTATAGTGCTCAGGTTTTAGTTAAAAAAAAAAAATGTTTTTTTTTTTTTTTTACTTTTAAACTGTAGCAAACTGCTTACTACACCACACATGGAGCGCTACAGTGCTCAGGTCTGACCACAAATGCAATATTACATTAAAGATTGATGGGGTTGGCAGATCATACCCCCCAACACTTTGCGCCTGGGGCAGTTGCCCCTCTCACCATAGCTACACTACTGTCAGTACTGTATATATACTAGCTCTGTGGCCACACAATAGTGGGGAAGTTAGCAACTCTACAAATTTTCCTTTTCAAAAATAGCACAGCATGGCATTAGCATGGCAGTCTGGTTGACACATCAGCATAGAAATGTTCAATCACAGTTGCCTTTTAATGGGTGTACTTCTGACCCACTACATTCATTAAAGTAGCCTTTAAAATCATTACCTGCTCTCTGTTTAGTCACATTCTTAAGAATAAATATTAGTTACATAACAAAAGTAGAAAGTTTTTTTTCATAGAATAATACAAAGATAATTACAGTTGTGATCTCTTTATAAACTGGACAACTGAACAGGAAAGGCAAATTCTGACCCTTATCTGGAGATTGAATCCAGGACCCCCAAATTCTGTGTGGTTGTTGCTGCCACTGGACCAACAAGGCACCTCTGGACATTTAGGTACCCAGTTTGCCCAAAGAACAGTTTCTCCTTTCATCTAGGAAACTATCATGAAGGTGATTCTTAACACAGAAGCAAACAATGGAGTGCATAGTATGAACCTAGTATTATATTAATGACTCAATAGGAAAGGAAAATTCTGACCCTTATTTGGGGATCGAACCCAGGACCCTTCCTCCCTCTACATTCCATGTGGTTGTCACTGCTACTGGACCAACAATGAGTCTCTGGAAAGTTAGCTATCTGGTTTCTCCAAGAACAGTTTCTGCTTTCAGCTAGGAAACCACCATGAAGGAGATTTTGAGCACACAAGCATCTATTGCACTATAAACCATAACCTAGTATTCTATTAACAATTGAACAGAAACAAAATGCTTTATGTTTTGTTTTTCAGCAGAATGAGATTATGACTAGTTATTTTCAACAAGATGTAATTTAATGAGCCATAACAGAAGCCTAATTCACTGATAGAATCCTCTACTTCACTATCAGCTGACCTGCAATATGAGCACCTAAACACAGCCTTACCAATACAGCAATACTGCAGTGTAACAACAATAGCCCCAATATCTGTAATTAACAACTACCAAATATAGACACAACAAATATGTACTGCAATAAATACACGTATAAATGAAATAAATAGAATTTGCAATAATATGCTATGGCAATGGTGAAGAAATTTAAAAATATATAGTAAAGGGACATCTCGTACTACATGGTTTAAAGTCACTGGTGTAGTCATACCCTGACCTCTAGTGGTAACTGTATGCCATAACCACTCTAATTCTTGCAATAATTTGTTATCTGTCACCTCCCTAATTATGTTCTTTTGTAGAACTATCTGTAATGCCTGGAATTTAAAGATCTCTCCCATTTCAGAATCATTACTATGGGCAGCCAGAGCATTTGTAATAATATTACTTTTAATAACACTTAAATGTTCTAATATATTTGTTTCAAATGCATGCAGCAGTATAAACATTACCTATTACAATGCATACAACTACCATTAAACTAATGTGTTCTCTATACTGGGATGTAATAAAATATGTACATTTGATGTGGTCACATGCAGAACTGTTATAACATTTAAATGTTCCTTTTTGTTCTTAGCAACTTCTTCACTAACACTTCCAAGATGGCTGCACATTGAGTAACAGTTTAATTCAAGCTCTTCCAGTGTGAAAACAGAAACTTGGCTAAGAAAGTCAGTAAACCTAAATTTCTGGGTATATTTCTGGAAATGTAAATGCTAGTAAACTCACTGCCTGGATTCCAGGAAAAAAGAAATACAGTGGACCCGAAGGAAAATCAGCTACAAAAGGTGATGAAGAAACACTGACTGGGAAAAGTACTACAGCTGTTCAGCAGAAAGGCACTGCAAGCTTTCAGTAACCTAGAGGAAATTATAAGGCAATTGCACACAGACCTGATTAAAACAAACAAAACACTGATGGAGTATATCAATTCAAACAATAAAAGGCTGGAAAAAATGGAAGAAGCTTTAAACAGATACTCAGATAAGGTGATAAAACTGCAAAACTCATATTTATACAGCCTTTTCTTCATTCTGACCTCTGATTTTGCAGTTTTATCACCTCATGTGATTATCTAGTCAATGCTTCTTCCATTTTCCAGCCTTTTATTATTTGAGTTGATATACGCCATCAGTGTTTCATTTATTTTAATCAGCTCTGAGTACATTTGACTTATTTTGTCCTCTACATTACTGGAAGTCATGTCTTGCACCAAAGCTGTAGCTTACACTGCTTTTTGCTGAACAGCTGCAGAATTCCTCCCAGTCAGTGTTTTTTCCTCACCTTTTGTGATTGATTACTTTCAGGTTCTCTGAATTTCTTCTCTACTGGCATCCAGGCAGGGTACTTACTAGCCAGGTACTGAAATTTACCCAGAAATACGAGTTTACTGGCTTTCTCTTCTGAGTTTCTGTTTTCACATTGGGAGAGCAGAAATTAAGCTGTTGCTCAATGTGCAGACATCTTGGAAGTCCTTATCCCTAGTGTGTTATTATTATTATTATTCCTAGTTTTTGTTATAGTCACTATATCTACTATGCATGGGCCTGTAGTGCATGCTTTTACTTTTAATTTAACTCTTTCCATATGAGCCCCAAATACTTTTACAGGATACTATTTTTTTCAATGTTTCTTATGTTTTCATTAAGTAAAATTATCTTTGTTTGTCTCTGTTGACTAATATTTCTAAAAAGTTGTACAAACTGCTCAAGCGGTGTGTTATGAATAATATAAGCAGAATAACTGCTATATAAAAACAGCTTGTTAATCTCCAGAGAATTTTGATATATATATATATATATATATATATATATATATATATATATATATATATATATTTACTTTGTAACATGTTGCCATTCTTTTTTTCTACAACATCTAAGAAATTAACATATTCTGTACTATATTCAATCTTAATTACCAGTAAACAAAGAAAAATCCTGTAGTTGTATTGTAAATTCTTTTAGGAGTACTTCAGCACCATGAAAAATAAATATCCCATCATCTATAAATCTTTCAACTAAAACCTTGTCAGTCATACAGTTTTTTTTGGCCAAGATACTGACTGTCATGATGTAGAAAGATAAAGCTCTGGCTACAGTACAGGTAACCTGAGTTTGAAAAGCAGCTCAGGTGCCTGTTGGAGCTGACCAGAGAGGATAGAAGTGAGTGGTCACTGAAGCTCACCCATCCTGGGAGGAAGGCAGCAGTTCTTGATCACTGCACAAGTGAAACCCACTGGGAACAGTAAGTGTTACATCTAGTGGAGTCCAAGCTTACTAAGCCTCTGCTTTTTTTTAACACCTGTATTGAACTCACTTATGACATAGGCAATTTATATAAAAACAATCAAACCATATTAAAAAGTTCACATTTACAAACATTATACATAACATGTATTATTATATATCATATAATCTAAGCGATGTTATATAAATTATTCACTTCCTGCCTTCTGTTATACCGCATTCCTCCTCCAAAACATTTTTCTGTATATATTGTTCCCATAATTTCTATTTTTCTCTGTAATTTACTCCTAACCCTTTCTAAAGATCCCAATTCCTGTTCTTTTATCTCTGTTACAATATTCACTACTTCAAATGCAGCTTCCAAGGTGGCTGCACAGTGAGTAACAGCTTAATATCAGTTTAGAATATGATTTCCATTTTCTAGTAACTGTTTTTATGGCAGTCACCAGACCTGAGCTTAACAAGGCCTTACTATATCTAAACAACTCTGATCCTGTTTCCCAGCTCAAAAAAAAATGTTTATGTTTTCACTCACTATTCTTGAGAGAGTACCCTGTAAGGAATTTTTAAAATCCACTAATTCCTTGCACTCCCAAACCATATGTTCCCAGTTACCACTTTCTTTCCCATCTCATCTCCAGCATTTGTCACCTGTCTGATTCTGCCTCAGGTATAAAAGTACCTATGCAAACACTTCCAAGCAAAAATTCTAAATCTTCCATATTTTGTTGCATATTTGTCAGCCATACATATGTCTCATTGTTTCTTTGTTAATTGCATATCTAATCTCTCTTTTCAATCTTTTCTGACCTCTTCTGATTGATTCCTATATTTATTGTAAAATATTTTATATGCCCTACTAATTATCTATTTTTAACAGCAGCCTCTTTTCAAGATTCAATTAAAAACTCAACCAGTGCAGATCTTTCAGTTAGGACTCCCATACCCCCTTTCTCTTTGTCTGTACTCTATCAATCCCTGATTGAGAAGGCAATCACTAACCTGCAATCCAAATGTCTTCTTGGCCTCTTCACACTCTATTACCATTCATTCTCTATTTATTTGTTCCCAAAACCTTGGTACCTTTGGCATCTTCCTCCACTAAATTAGAACGTCTTCTTGTCTATTCTCTGTTCCCCTAATTGCAGTCATCCCTAACTGCAGAATCTCCTGTCTCCATTGCTGTATTGGATTTGTTTTTAGTATACTTTCTGCTACATTATGAATATACAATTCTGAATGACTGTTGTTATCCTCCTTAAGGATTCGTGTCCAAAATCCCACTCTTTCCTTATTTCTTGAATTACCCCACTTCTTCATCATCATCCCTTTCCACTACGAGTGGAATCTTTCTGCTTGTGTTATGTATAAGAGCCTGAATTATGTAGCTCTAAAATATCCCTTCAAATCAGGTAAAACCAAACTTCCTTGTTCTTTTGGGAGGATCAGCTTATCCCACTTGACTATTGCTCTCTTCCTCTCCGAAATAAAATCCGTCAACTCTTTATTAATTACTGCCCATAATTTTTCCTCTGGTTGATAAAAATATGCCTGATCTGTGTATAAAAATAAAGCAACTAAAAATATGTTTACTGTTTGTTCCTTGCTCTCTAAATCCAGAGGCAAGAACTTCCAGTTTCTCAGTGATTTATTATTTTATTTTATATAAATATATATTTATTATTTATTATATATATACATATATATTAATATTAATTAATATATATTATATATTATTTTATTTATTTATTTACATTTGTGTACTGGGAAATTCCAACTGGACACAGGTCCTTTTTCAGGGAAGGCCCAGGGAGAAAAGCTCCACAGAACAATAAATGAGCAGCCGAGTACATGAAGAACAATTGAATATACATACAATAGCAAATAATACATACTGCAGCAAACATTAGATATACATACAATATGAAACATAGTAATAAACAGCTATATCAATATCTAGCTAAAAGCTAGGATTAAAGGTAGGATGTATATATGCAGATAGTACTAAGCTGAAACGGGTACTGTTATAAACTCATATACCTAAATGTTATATACAAATATTGCACTAAAGTCAAACAGATATAAAGCAGATGCTCCACATGAAAGTGAAACAAGCTAAAAGGGCTAATGGGATGGAAGGGGAAGATAGAGGAGTAAGAGAGGAGACTGAGTGAGTAGTATATGTGGTAGTGAGAGGAAGCTAGGTGTAAGTCAGTTGGATATGTATTTGGAGTTGAAATGAAGTGAGGTAGTTTAGCATGTTATAACAGGTCTGAGAGATTGAGAGAGGAGGGAAGGGGTGGGTAAACGGTGAGCCAGGGCCTGCACAGGAAGAATTACCACATAGGTGGTAATCCATTAAGTACAGAAGAAGTAATTAGGGACCTGAGGACCCAAGTTGATAGCAATCTCTCATTTGACAACCACGTGGCCAAAGTGGTTAGAAAAACATTTTATATAGCCCACCTAATCATGAAGGGATTCACATCTAGATCGGGGGAGGTCATCGTGCCTCTTTACTCATCACTCATCAGGCCCATAATTAAGTATAATGCCCCTTTTGGGATGTACCTTACCAGACACCTGGCAGCAACTGGAAAGACCCCAAAAGTACCTCACCAAGAGGATCAAAGGGCTCAAACAGATGCCATATGCTGCCCGGTTAAAGAAACTCCAGCTCTACTCAGTGTCATACCGCCTGCTCAGAGGTGATCTGTGCCTGATGTATAAAGCCATGTCCAACCCAGAATTAATGGACATTCTGCACCTCAGAAAATCCAAATCCCATTGAGCTACTCACTCGGGAGACTTGAACCTCAGCACTGAAATAAATAGGGCATGCTGGAGGGACAGATTCATAACCCAGAGGCTCCCTTTACTCTGGAATAAAATCCCAGTCCAGGTTAGGCAGAGTCCCTCATTGACTCTCTTCAAGAGGAATCTTGATGAGTGGATGGGAGATCGTAGGTTTACCCCGGGTATCACTTCTGTGTCACTGTTAGACAGAGGCACAGTATACTAACCTCGATAAAGGGCATAGCAAAATTATTTTAAAATGGGTGGCAAAAGCCAAACACACTCTGGCTAGGCTTATAAATGCCCTAGGGCAGATAGCCTAGTATGAACCTATGAACCTATTAGATGGTGTGAGGGAGGGTGGCTAGGGGAGCGGGAGAGGAAGGGGAGGTAAAATGGAGGGTTACTAGTCGGAATTGGTGCATGGGCATAACCAGAGACTTTTCAAGTGAGTTTTTAGTGCAGTCTTGAAGTGATTGCAAGAAGTTAGTGTGGTTATGGGGGGGGGGGGGGGTTGTTCCATAATCTGGATATGATGCAGGAGAATAGTGCTTCTCCTGCTGAGTTCTTGGGTTTGGTCACTAGAAGTAGATTTTTGCTGCTGCAGCATAGTGGTCTAGTGGAGCAGTAGGGCTGGAGAAGGTTTTGAAGGGATGGGACTTTAAGAGGATGGTTTTGTGGGCAAGAGAGAGTTGATTCAGGTGCAGACATTGAGGGAGTCAAGTTCTCTAAGTGAGATACAGTGGTGGCTACAATAAGATGCACCAGTGGCAAATTTAGCAATTTTATTGTAGCAAGCCTTGAGCTTGTTTAGGTCTGTTTGTCTAAGGTAGGTAAGTACAGGAGAGGCATAGTGTAAAGTGGAGATTAGGTGAGAATTGGCAACAGAAATTCTGTCTGTCTTGGTGTGGAATTGTTTGTTTCTGTACAATGCAATTAGTTTTTTTGGAACCTTTTTTATGGTAAGTGAAATGTGAGTGCCAAATCTGAGATTGTTATCAGTCTCAACACTAAATAGTTTGGTGTGTTCTGTTGGGGAGATTATGGTATTGTCTTTGGATAGAATATTAAAGTGGGGGATAATTGGGTTAGATTTAGTGGGTTGGAAGATAAAGACTTTAGTGTTGTTCAGGGTGAGTAATAACTGGGCATTAGATAGCCAGTTTTCTACAGATGAAAAGGCTTCCTGTGTGATCTTGTGAAGTTCAGGTTTAGTTGGGGCTGAGCAGATGAGGGTGGAGTCATCTGCATACTGTATAAGAGAAGCATGCTTGGTGGCTGTGAATAGATCATTGGTGAAGATTGAGAACAGTAGGGGACCAAGGATGGAGCCTTGGGGAACACTGAGTGTTACAGGAAGTCGTGGAGATAGGTCATTATGCCAGACAACTGATTGTTGGCGGCCAGTTAGATAGCTGTGAAACTAATCAGTAATTGATTGGGAAAAGGATAGGTTAGTGAGAACAGAGATTAGTAGTTTGTGTGAGAGCATGTCAAAAGCCCTGGATAGATCCAGAAATATAGCAGAGGAGAACAGGCCATTATTTTTATGATGAAGGATAGCATTAGTGAAAGAGAGTTTTTGTATTATCTTTTGTTTAATCTCTTCCCACATATCCTTGACTGTCTTAACTGAATCCTTTTGAATCCATACTCATAAATGCTTCATTTTATCATATCCCCATAAATATGTGTATTGCTAGCCCAATTTATGTGAGGGTACATGGTTTATAGTTATAACCTTTGTTTTATCTTCATTAATTTTATATCACAAAAAAAAAAACTGGAACTGCCTCAGAATATTTCACAAGACTGAGATGTCCTTTTCTGGTTCCATCAGGTATAAAATAATATTATCTGCAAATAAAGCCAACTTTTTTTGAACACCATACTCATTTTATCTTTGAATTTCTGAGTCCCTTATTTTTCATGCCAGAAGTTCTAAATATAACGTAAACAACAAGGGGGAAAGAGGACACCCCTGTCTAGTTCCTCTGTTCAGGCATAACTTATAAGAGAGGAACCTTCCCACTTTGATTCTTGCTTCCGATCCCTCAATTATGCTTCTAATTAACCTTATTATTGTAACAGGAAATGCAAATGCTTCCATTGCTTTACTCATAAAATCCCAGCTTACTCTGTTGTATGCTTTCTCTACATCAAGACCTACTAATAACAATAGTATTTTCTTATATTATGGTTCTCTCTGGATCATCATTGTTGTATTAATGTTGTCAAATGTTTGCCTCCCTTCCACAAAATCACATTGGTCCATATCTATCAATTTTGTCATCACTTTTGCCATTCTTTTAGCCATTATAGACATAAACATTTCATAGCCATGGTTTAAAATTGAAATGAGCCTATATGAAGCTGGATTGGCTCGATCTTTAACATCTTTAGGTATTACAGCCACCACAGCTTTCTCCATGATGTTAGTGCCTTCCCTTCTTTTAAAATAATGTTAAACAAAACCTTCCAGGTCTTTATTACTTTCTTCCCTTCTAGCTTCCAAACTTCCACCGGAATACCATCTATTCCTGGAGACTTTCCTAGAGATTAGTTATACATCACCATTTTTATCTTATCTTCTTCTATTGTAACTGTTAGTTTTTGAGCCTCATCTACATCTAACCTTGAGTCTTCCATAAATATTTCCATTTGTGCTTTTTCTTGGTTTCTCCACTTCTCTGTTTCATACATATTTTCATAAAATTTATGAAATATCTCTAATACCTCTAGAGACTCTCTGGTTATTTTTCTTGTTATAGGTTCCCCGTGTTTGGCAACAACCATTTCCACTTTCTGTTACATAAGTTGTTGTACCAAAAGTTTGCGTGCTCAGGTGCGATTATCAAAAACAGTTGCTTGACAGAAATCTTTTAAAAATCATGCATATTATCCAGATACTCACTTATTTCCTGTTATTTTGTAATACTTTAACCTTAGTCAGCCCCTTTAAATAATTCTTATTACTTCTCAACCAGATCTGTTTTTCTTTTATTTCTACCCTAGTTTTAAACTCCACTTTCATTTGATCCCACTCACTAGCTATAACTTCTGGAGTACTTTCTATCTTCCCTAAAAACACCCAGATAATTTCCACTACCCATTCCTTAAATTCCTTTCTTTTTAACAAGTAATTGGGGATGCATCAGTGTTTTATCTGTACTTCTTTACCCTGCATTTTTATCTTCATAATTATTTGCTAATGATATGAAATAGTTATTGGATATTATCAAAGTTCTCAAGTAAATTAACATGTTCCTGTGAAATATAATTTCTGGCAAGTCTAGTCCAGTTATTCTGCCTTGTGGAATAATATGTAAATTCTGTCTGAGTTCCTACTACTGAATTTACATTCTTTTGTATCAAATATCTTCATAAATTTCTTCAGATATCTACCCTCTTTTGTTATATTTTCCTTTCTAGGCCCTCCCAGATACATCCTCATTTTTGTAAATCAAATTCAAGTTCCCACCAATAAGTAATAATCCCTGCTGAAAGTGGACTATTTCTCCCAAATTTCTTAGGCTCCAAAATAACAGTTTTAGGTGGAATACACATACATGCTAGCATAGTTCTCATCCCTTGCCAGTAGCCAATTACTACTACAAATTTACGATTATCTTTTTTTCTTCTGCTGTCACTTCTGGAGCTCTTCTAGTAATTAATATAAATACTCCTCTTCTCCTTTGTTCCCGATATTCTGCAGAATATCCATCCTGAAATCCTTTCTTAAGTAAATTCACATGTTCACTTCTTTCCAAATGTGTCTCCTATAGCATTGCTATTTCCACGCTGCATTTTTAATATAATTAAGTATTATCTCACATTCTAAGATAATAATGGAAAGTATCTCCATTTTGGTAAGAAGTAATTATTCCCACCTACGTATTATATATGGCAGCTTTTTAAGAATGTCTATTTCCAGCTTTTGTGATTAATGTTTGGTAGATTGATCCTTTATATATTTTTTCTTATCATTGACATTGGAACTTAATGTCACATTTTACAATTTCTTTTTTTGTAAAAAACCCTCATCCCTCCAGCACCCACCCCCATAATGCTTTAACTTAATACATACACATTTAATTATGCATATCCTCAAATAATGGAAGTTTAATGCTACTAATAGGAACATTTGTGTAAAATAGACAGATGCTAATACAAGATGCCTGAGCTTCTACTTACACTAATTGGTGTTTGTTCTTTTTTTTTATCTTTAGTCCACTCCTTTTTGAAAACTACTTCCATACCTTCAGAAAACACTTGACTTTTAGTCTTGAAGAAACCAGTGTTCTGTCTTTTATTGCCCTATTATCAGCTTCCCTCCGTGGAAAAGTAAGACAAAAAAGAAAAATGTAGTCCTCTGTTGCAGCCTTAAAGGCAAGCTGAAACATTTATTGCTAAAGGGAAACTTTTCATTATATTCAGTGTTTTCATATTTACTTGTTTCCACTTAAAACTTGTTATTAGATAAACCAAGGGTCTTAAATCTAGACATTCACCTACGGAAAAGTAAGAGAAAGCATATCAACTCTATGTATACTATGATCTGAATACTTTTGCATCCCACCTCAACAGCCCAAGATTACAGCCTATTAACTTAAACATGGTTTTGTGTACTTTTCTTCTCTTTTTGCATTGTAATACTTACATTTCTTAATACCAAAAAGAAGAAAGAAAGAGGAAGTAGAAAAAAGCACGTTTAATAACTTTATCATATAAAAGAACTAAAAATAATTTACTATAAAATATGCAATTTATATTGTGAAATGTTTCATAGAAATTCTGTTAAGAAAAAAAAATGTTTTACCCATAGTTACTTTTTCCTTCCCCCCCCTCACTGTTCTTCCAAACAATGATGACATGCGAACACTTTTCAGTTCCTCACAAGTTCAACAAAGTCAACAAAAGTCCACCCCTTCCACTTATTCTTTTACACCCATATTTCACAAATGTGATCCATGCTTCACAGTCTCACATTTATTCACTAATTTCTGAGTTGCTGGTCTTCTTTCTGTTCATCTCCATGTCCAACTCCAAACTTCATTTCAATTCCACAGTACTCCTGATTCTTCTGTTCAGGTCCTGTACTTTTCTCTGTCTCTCAAGGGTTTTCCTTTGGAACAGTAGAGAAGGTTTCACTAGCAGAGTCTCTCAATTTGCTTTATTATCAGAAGAATGAGAAGCAGACTCCTCTTCTGCTTGATGGGTCATTTTTTTGTTGGACAAACATTTGCATTTCCTCCTTAGCCTGTTCTGCTTCAAAAATTATCTTGATCCTCCAGAAAAATATTCTGAAGACAGCTAGATACAGCAGCTTGAATCTTATACTTGCCTCTCAACATTCCCTGATTACTGGAATAAATTTGTTTCTTTTCTGCCTGATGTACAGAGAATAGTCATTTTCCACAAACATTCTACTGTCTCCAACTTTTAATACTTTACCCTTTTGCCACAGTTTTGTCAGGATCAACTCTCTCGGTTGATAGGTTTGCATTTTTATTAATAAGGCCTTGGCTTTTTTCTCATGGCCAGACCTGGAGCATACCCATAGCATGCCCTTTCAATTAATAGTCCTTGCTATGGAATACCAGCCCAATAATTTGTTCCTTCATAAAATGAACAGTTTGTCCCTTCTAGTTTCTCCAGTACAGAAAAATAGAAAAATAAATCTCAGATTTTCCCTATATGTTCTGTCCTCTAATTTGATAATTTTTGAAACAACTCTTCTTGAACAGTCTCATACTCAGCTAGCCTTTTCTTCATTTTGACTTCTGATTTTTGCAGTTTTATCAGCTTATTTGAATATCTGTTTAAAGATTCTTCGAATTTTTTTCCAGCCTATTGTTATTGGAGTTGATCTTCTCCTTAAGTATTTTGTTTATTTTAATCAGCTCTGAGCGAATTTGACTTATTTTTTCCTCTAGATTACTGGAAGTCATGTCTTGCACCAAAGTTGGAGCTTGAATTGCTTTTAGCAGAACAGCTGCAGGATTCTTCTTAGTTACTGTCTTCTCTTCACCTTTTTCTATCATTTTCTTTCAGGCTCTCTTAGTTTATTCTTTGCAGGCATGCAGGCAGTGTATTTACTAGCCAGTAACTGAATTTTACTCGAGCTGAAAATATCGCTGTCCTTTGTTTCTCAGTTTCTGTTTTCACACTGAGACAGCTGTGAAAACAGAGTTCTTGATCAATATGCAGCCATCTTGGAAGTCCCAGCCTGTGCTGTTAGATTGTCTTTGCACTTGTAAGGGTAACTTAGAGCAGAGATTTTCAACCTTTTTCATATTATGGCACACACAAACTGATTGCAAAAATCTTGCAGCACACCAAAAAATATATTTTTTGCCTGACAAAAAATAGGTATAATTTTGGTTGATTTAGAAAATGTTTCCTCTTTTTTACTTGCATTTAATATTTAATGAGATATCTGAGATTGAAATTGTTTTAGAATGTCTTTAGTGTAAGGTGAATTTTGGACAGGCATACTCTTAAATCTTCTTCCATGGTCTCCAGTCGCAATTTATTTTTGTTCTTAATATTATTCATTGTGGAAAAGCTTAATTTGCACAAATATGATGTGGAAAAAGAAGAAATGCTTGTATTGCTTTTTTGTAATATTGGAAAAATCAATTTTAAGAGATAAACAAAATGAAGTAGTATCTGTTGTTGAATGTTCCTCTGTCATTTATCTCTGTCAACCTGTCCTCTTCTGTAATATTTATATTTGCCAGTCTGCACGCATTTAAGACAAATGGATCTCTTATCCATTCCAAGGATGATGTGTCAACTGAGGGAAAATATTTTTTCAATATTTATACTAAGCAATCTTAAAGTTTGTAAAATTAGATCTATAAGACTTTCATCCAGTGTCCACCTTTTTGTTAGCTCACACATTTATACTGCATTTCTCTTCTTATTCTTTTTTTTCCCCAAAGCATTAGTTTTTCTTTGAAAGCATTAATTTTGTCAGTGGAAGTAAGAACATTTTCACAATCTCCTTGCATACTTTTATTAAGTGTGTTCAAATATTGAAACAAATCAGAAAGATATGCAGCCTTATTGCATCAAAGCTCATCACTGAAAAAATCAACTGAGATTGTTGAGTTGTCAAAAAAGTTAGAACTTCCACTTTTAGTTCATAAAATCTTAATAGAACTTGACCACAAGATAACCACCTAACTTTTTTAATTTATTTATTTATTTTACATTTGTTTACTGTGAAAGTCCGACTGGACACAGGTCCCTTTTCAGTGGAGAATTGGGGAGAAAAGCTCTAGTTATAAGGATAATGTCAACATATACTAGCAAGCATAGAGTTCCAGTTACAGACATTTTAGCAGTTTAACAAACATACAGGATACTATATCAATGGCAAATAATGCAAAAGTAGAAGACATGCATTTCATTTTATGGAAAAAGTCCCATCATAACTCATACTGCTATAGTTGCATTTGAAATAATCTAGAGGGTTATACATATACAGATGTAGCTGCTACAAGTGTGGTTGAAATGATAAAGAGAGTTCTAAACTTGTCAGATGAGATTACTACATCCTGTTATTTAAATAAAGAGGGTAGAAGATTGTTTGGGAAATCAGGAAGCCCTAATCAGGGAAGTAACAAGAACATAGCCAGGTGTCTGTCCACTAGGTATGATTTGAGAAGCTTTTTGAATTGTGAGAGAGAGCTGTTAGACGTTATTGGGGTTTGTCAGCTTATTCCAAATTTTAGGAATATAGTTAGAGAAGAGAGGCTTCCCAGCTGAGTTGTTGGCTTTGGTGGTATCTAGAAGGTGTTGGTTACTGGAGTGAAGAGATCAGGCTGAGGTATATGGTTGAATGAGTTTTTGGAAAGAAGGGGTTTTATCGGGTTGTGGAGAATTTTGTGGGCAAAGGGTAGTTGATTAAAGTGTAGAAGCTGGGGAAATTCAAGCCAGTTAAGCTGTTTTAGTGCTGTACAGTGAGGTGATATATGTAAAGCTCCAGTGGCAAGTCTTGCTATTTTATTATAGCAAGATTCCAGTTGGTTATAGCCTGCACACACCTCCTATCAACCTTCCTCTATATCTCCCCAGTATTAACCAATGTCCACAAAACTGACCTGGTAACTTTCATGTTATTTGTAAGAAATTGTTTGTGTCTATATAGGAGACCTATTTTCTTGTGAACATTTTTGATGGTTTGGTCTATGTGAATATCGAATTTCAGGTTATCAATTTCTACCCCAAACAGTTTAGTGTGAGTGCTTGGGGTAATCATAGTTTTGTTCCTGGAGAAGATATTAAAGGACTGGTAAGATGAGGGGAATCTGGTTGGGCTAAAAAGAAAGAGCTTAATTCTCTTGGTATTTCAAATTAGCTGGGAGTTAGTGGCCAGGTTTTTAGTGACAGAAAGGAATCTTGGGTTTTGGTGTGGAAGTCTTCCAGTATGGGGGCAGCAGATATAAAGGTGGAGTCATCAGCATATTGTACTACAGAGGCTTGAGGTACTGAGGTCCTGAGATGGTTACTGAATAGAGAGAATAGTAGGGGTCCAAGGACTGAGCCTTGTGGAACCCCCTAAGAAGACTGGAAGAAGAGGAGAGAGTTGGTGTTGCCATTGGATGGCTTGCAGTCGTCCTGTTACATAGCTTTCAAATCATGTAATAGTGGAATTGCTAAGGTTTAGCATAGAGAGAATATTGATGAGTTTAATGTGATTGAGAATGTTAAAGGCTTTGGATAAGTCTAAAAATATGGCTGATACAAATTCTCTGTTGTTTCTATGGTGGTTAATAGTGTTAGTAAAGAATAATAGTGTTATGAAAAGGACGGAAGCCATGTTGGGTGTTTGATAGCAGTTTGTGTGTGAGGTGGTAGTCCATTAGTTGGGTGTGCATAGCTCTTTCTAGTATTTTGGATAAGGGAGACAGAATGGCAATTGGGCAATAATTGGTGAGTTCAGTGGAATTACCTCCTTGTGCAGTGATAGAATGTTGGAGGATTTCCATACGGGTACCTGGCTTTCAGATATTGAACGGTTTATGAGTATAGCTCTGGGTAGGCTATTGCTTCAGCTGCACTTTGTAGAAATTCTTCTGGAAGGTTGTCAGTGGCTAGAGTTGTTGGTTTAAGTTTTTGAAGTAGTTCTTTTATGGTTATTACAGATACTGGGTGTAGGTTGAAGTCGGAGGTGGAGTCTTGGGATTTGGTGCTGTTCTGGGGGGCAAGAGGGGTAGGGTTACTGTCAAAGCCTTGAGAGTTTGTTAGGGATTGGATAGTTTCTGTGAAGAATTTATTAAATTGGGGTGCAATATTATCAGAATTATTGGTTGTTGTTGGGGCAGGGGTGGCAGATTTACTTGGTTGATGTATGTTATTAACTGCTTTCCAGAATCTTTGGATTTTTTGTATATTTATTTTGGATGTTTTGGTAATAGTTGATTTTTGTCTAATTTTATTTATTTATTTTTTGTTTGTTTTATTACAAAGTTCTAAATATGTTTGCTTAGTTGTTTTTTGTTTTGTTTCTTTTAGAAATTGTTGCCAGGCTTTGTCTCTAGCCTTGAGTAGAGATCT
Source organism: Protopterus annectens (assembly GCF_019279795.1). Classification (NCBI taxonomy): domain Eukaryota; kingdom Metazoa; phylum Chordata; order Ceratodontiformes; family Protopteridae; genus Protopterus; species Protopterus annectens. The sequence goes on from NC_056737.1 coordinate 1,351,756,238, forward strand.
ACATTCTTTAGTTAGCCAGGGTGCATACTTAGATTTTACTCTGACAGTTCTAGGGGAAGCACGGGAGTTTAGTATGTCTAAGAATGTGCTGTTAAATGACTTAACTGTGTCATCAAGAGGTAACTGTTTGAGAGATTCCCAGTTACAACTATTTAGAGTGGTGATGAAGCTATTTAAGTTGAATTTTTTTTTTGTTTTTGTTTTTGATTAAGCAGAAGGTGGGTTGGATGACTTGGTGAGTCCAAGTACTAAGAAAGAAGGTTGACTGATGGTCACTTAGACTGTCTGGCAGATAACTTGATTGAGATGCCTGATAGGGGTTGCTAACTAAAATCCAGTCAAGAATTGACAGTCTTTTGGAAGATTTATCAGTCCTTGTAGGGGAGGTGATGAGTTGAGTAAACTCGTAGAGGTTTATGTGAGAACATGGGATTTTCTGAGGAACAGTTAAGCCAATCTTTATTGAAGCCTCCCATCAGAATTGTTTCTTGTGGGAGAGAATTGGATATCCAGAGTAGTATGTTTTCCAGAGTGGGGATACTGTTTCCTGGTGGGATATAACCACCAATAATATTAATGTGTTTTTGGGATTAATTTTTAATTTGGCAAAGATAAGTTCAGTGTTGTCAAATTGAGGAATGTTTATGTCTACATGGTCTAGAATTAGGTGATTTTTAAATAATATAGCTACTCCTCCACTCTTTCTAGATTTCCTGCCTTTTCATATAATATTGTAATCTGGGGCTATTATTTCTTTGTTGTTAATATTGCATGGAGTATTGTTAACTTCTGTATGGAATAACAAGTGTATGTGAAAAGCTTCCATTGGGGAACACAGTGCTGCAAACAATCTTGATTGTAACGGCCTGCTTTTTATGTAACTGACAACTGTGACATTCTCATCTAGTACTGTTTTTCAGCTTGGGTACCAATGATTTTGATGCTAGTACTTCTCCGTGGAGAAAACAATGAGTACAAATAATTCCTGGATTCTTTTTTTTGAGCCAGTGTAACAAATCCTTTTACACTTCATGATATAGAGCTGGCACCATCCGTACAAATACTGATGCAGGAATCCCAAGACAAGTTATGTCAATTGCTAGTCCCTCCACCAATAGGGGCCTATTGTCCTTGAGCACAGCCAAGATGGCAGCGTCGTGTTTTGTACCCATGTGTATTTGGGCTAGTCGGAGCATCTGTGCCACAGTACCTTGCCTCCATGATAATTCTTGTATTTACTTAATTCAAAATAAAAGGGAGGCAAAGTGGCTTTTGGTGGGTTGTGGACGGACAATTTTGGTGGCAGCAACAGCAGGTGAGGGAAGTAATCCTTAAGTTTTAAAAGGTTAACTATATTTTAAAAAAATCTTTTGACACACCTGTCAACCTCTTGAGGCACACTGGTTCAAAACCCCTGACTTAGACCATGGAGACATGGTTGCCCCCTCAGCAATAGTGGAGATTGGAAAAGCTGCTAGGGGAAAGTGCTCCCAGGAGAGTAGGGTAGGCCACATTGCAGGACTTACAAATTTGCTGCCTTGCTACCACCCATCCCTTGATGGGGAATGGTGAACCAATTGAGATACCCAGGCAGGACAAAAAGAACTCAAAAGATTTTGTCTAGCCCTGGAATTCCTGCTTCCTATTCCCCCAGACCAAATGTACCAAATGAGTGTAGGTAGGGGAGCATCAGTCAAGGCCCTCTGGAATGCAAAAAATGATCTTCCTTTTAAGCCAAAGATGTATATGCATAGCCAGGCACCAGGGGGCAGCCATGGCCAAATTCTGCACCTATAAATAACACTCTATCTTAAATATAAACATATTGTGTAATAGTTTAGTACTAAGCTAACTGCCCTTGCGAGCCATTTTATGCCTAGCCAATTATCCCTTGTGAGACTCAAACCCTGCACTTGTGTTTGTAAGGCAAACACCTTAGCCATTAAGCCACCCTCCCATTAGCTAAACTCATACAATACAAGACAGAACTGAATGAAAATCTCTATACAATTAAAAAAAAAAACCTAGGTAACCAATCAAGACTAGTCAATCCCGGTTTCCTGTTTGGTACTGGAATGCAGAGAATTAATGTTGACTTTTATAAAAGAAAAAGAGAGAGAGAGAGAAAGAGAGACAGCTTTCTCATCATTATTCACTGTACCTGATTTGTTGAAAATATCTTCTGTGTTCCTAAACCATAACCCATATGTTTTTCACCATGGACTTAAGAATGTAGTCATTAAAATGGATGCAGCCTCAGTTATATAATTTCTGGCTGCCAATGTAGCTTTCATTGAGGGTGGGTTGGGGCAGATATTTCTGTGTATTTTAGGTATGTCATATATGTATGGGCATGCAGACTTGTTACTGTTAGTAAGCAAATACCAAATGAGTTATTCAGACATATTCTCATTGCGAATATTTTCCTCAGTAAGGATGTATTTTCTAGTAATCCTGATATAAATAACTCATAGGGACTTTTTTATAAGTAGTGATGTCTCTTAACATTTTATGAATAACCCTATCATAAAATGTGGAATCAATGACTATTACCATAACAACTTCATCAGCCTGGTTAATAATTATTTCTTTATTGTCTCCTAACTCTTAAGTGTTGACTGTTCAGCACATATGAGGCTATCATAATAGTTAGAATGTTCCACATTTATAGTAGATAGTTGTTTTTAACATACAATTAGGAACAATGTGACTGCAGGTATATGGGTGGTGTATAATCAGACAGTGTAGGAATATTTCCTTTCTTCTGTGAGTTGTCACCTAATACATACAGTTCCTAAATGTAAAGTACATGTAAACAGGTATAAATCCAGTGACAGTCCTCCAAGATCAATTTCAGATACATGCATATAGTTGAGACTACTTGACAGTTTTTGTCTGTGTGTCCAAGAGCTGCAGAGTGCAGTCCTGAAATGTTTAAAACATTATGGCTTACTTTTACATGTATTGCCATTGGTACTTGATTCATCCATTGTTTTCCTTTGTATTTTATTTTTACTCTATTGTTCTTATGAAATATTTCCTTGGGCAACTTCAGTAAAACATCTCACCTCCCATTCCTACTCCTCCATTCAAGATGGATTCTGGGGGACAGGGAAAGAATCCACTCAAACATATAATAGATGAAGAAGGTCTATCAGACCCACCATAACCTGCTGCTGTCAAGGGCAAACTGCTATTGTTCATAATTTGTAATAAGGTAACAAATGAGGGCTTTCTTCAATGTCTGTACCATTATACATTAATCTATCATGATAAGCATTATTTATTATTACTATTGGAAATAGCACTATTCACATGCTCGTTATCACTGTTATTCATCACAGTTATAGTTATGTTACTATTATTATTACCTTTAATTATTATTACTATTGGAAATAGCACTATTCACATGCTCGTTATCACTGTTATTCATCACAGTTATAGTTATGTTACTATTATTATTACCTTTAATTATTATTACTATTGGAAATAGCACTATTCACATGCTCGTTATCACTGTTATTCATCACAGTTATAGTTACGTTACTATTATTATTACCTTTAATTATTATTACTATTGGAAATAGCACTGTTCACATGCTCATTATCATTGCTATTCATCACAGTTATATTTATGTTACTATTATTATTACCTTTATTGTCAGTGTTATTAACATTATTCATTTTAGAATCGGCATTTCTTGTACATGCCACATGAGAGTGAGATGTCTTTTTTATCCTCTTTTGCCTTTTAAAACCTTTTGGTTTATCTCTTTTTCAAGTTAGATATTTTCCCATTATTAAAGCAATTCTTCTTTCTTTTAAGATTACTTCATTTTACATTTTCAGTCTGTCATGCTATTTATGACATTACTTACATATGCATCTTTAACGCAAAGAAAATTGTTACATTTGCCAATGCAGGCAGTTGAGTTTCTATGTTTTATGTCACTACATGCATTCCTTTCATCATATATGACATCCTTCAAAATTAATTAAATATCTGCAAGGTCAGAAAAAGTGTAAGCTCTTTCTATTCTTTCAAGAACTCAGCTTTATCCATTGTGTGGGAAGGTTGATTTAATATTCCTAATCCACATGGTGGTCTTCTGTTTTCCAAATACTCATTAAATGCAAAATTCTGCCATAACAAATGCCTTAGTCCAATAGTCTTCCTTTTCAGATACATGAATAATTGCTTCAAGCAATTTCTTACTTTCTTGCTATTAGTTTTGTCCAAGAAGACTGCTGTTAAAACAGAATCCACATGTGGAAGTTCAGCAAGCAGCTCCACATGAACATCGAAGGAAACGCTGTAGTCCACAGCAGTAAGCCTGCTGATGAAACTAGTACTAATAATGATATAAAAATAAATGTACTGGAGACTAATGTGAAAAAATAACCAGTAAATAAAATAAAAGACACATAGACTACAAATGAAAAATGAAGATAGAAGCATTTGAACAGCTCAAGGTTTTCCTCATACTCACACAGATAAATACTTACTTCATTATATGTCACATTTGAAGTGTTAGTACATTGAAGGTGGTTTCTAAAAAAATCTATTGCATTATTTGAAGTCTATGCTTCTGTCAGCTGACCTGTAATACGAATACTTAAAACACATTCGTAACAATACAATGCTAAAATATAATGGTGACCAATATCTGTAATTAAATACTGAATATAAACACAGTAAATATATATCATAATAAATATGAATTGCTATAATATGCTGTTACAAATTTGCAAAAATTTAAGAAACTTTATGAATGGCATGGCTTCTCAAGACAAATTTTATTTTCATTAATGTGTTAAACATTGCCCTCTTGTGGCAATCACTTTTAATTGTCACTAATTACTAAGGTAGAAATTGGATTTACATAAATTACTTTTAATAATATTTAAATGCTCTAAAATGTGAGTTTAAAAGATTTTGTTCTTCCCCACATAAAAATGTTGACAAAGGGATATAGTAATATAAATAATACCAGTTGTAATACATGTAATGTGCCATTAAAATAATATATTTCCCTGTATTGGGATACAGAACATAGAAATAGAAACAGGTTTACACAGTTTATGTGCTCACATGAACAGTTGCGTAACATATAAATGTTAATTTTTTTTATTTATAACAACCTCATTACTGATATTGTGTTCTTAAGTCAGAAGACCCTTAGTATTGTTACTACTTATGTGTATAAAGCCACCTCAGCTACTTGTATGCTGGGTAATAAAATGTCCTAGTTACTATGTATTACCACTTCTACTTTAGAACTAACTGAGGCATATCATGTGACATATCTAAACCTTCTTCTGCATGCATTATGATCCCTATTTTACTTGCTTTCACTATGTATACATGGGTCTACATGGGTCTAGATTGAGGTATAGATTGACTACTTTTATTTCTTCCTTACCTCTTTCCATATGAGCCATGCCATTTTTTAGTATATCACTTTTTTAATAAATCTTTTCATATCATTATATAAAGCTATCTCTATTTCTCCCTGTTCACTAGGATTTTGTTAAATGCTTTTTTTTAGTCGCTGGTTCATTGGTAAGTACTAGGTTACCTGCCCTTGCAGGCCATTTTAAGCCGAGTCAGTTTTCCTGTAACCTGTGTGTGTGAGGCAAGCACCTTAACCATTACACCAACCCCAAATTATTAATGTAGAAATTCAAGTATTCAAGTTTTTTATAAAAGATGAAGAATGGCCTGGAGAATTCAGAACCAGAGGTCATACATAGGAAGCATTATTAGGGTGCAACTTTGTAAAACAATACAGACATCTTTACAGATGTGCTTTTGCAGTATTCTGTATCAGATGTCAGTGCTTCTGGACTTCCAAGATGGCTGCACACTGAGTAACAGCTTAATATAAACTCTCCCATTGTGAAAACATAAATTCAGAAAAGAAAGTCAGTGAATTTGTATTTTGGGTATAGTAAGTGCACTACCTGCATGCCAGGAAAGAAGAAATTTAGAGAACTGGAAAATAAATCAACCCAGAGAGAAGAAAATTGATTGATTAAAGTACATCTCTGCTACTTTCCTTTAAAATCATATATGTTTATGACTGTATACGTGCTACAATTTATAAAATTAAAAGTATGAAAAATAATTTAAATGATTTGGTCTTTATTTACATTATTTACTTTCCCAATAAACAAAGACAGACAGACAAAATATTACAGTTGTGCCTGTTTTATAATAAGTATTTCATAATATGTACCAAAAATTAAGCAAGTGTTTAAATGGATATAAGCACAAATGGGATAAGGATGCAAGTCATGTTGGAAAATTTAAAAGCTATGGATTAGTTTCACTGGTTAAGTAAGAAAGATGGGTGCACTGAGATATTAGCAATGCAGCAACAGAAGCTTATAGTGTGTGTGTATATATATATATATATATATATATATATATATATATATATATATATATATATATATATATCTATAGATGTAGATATAGATACACATGCACACACAAACACACACGTATGTAGGTATGTGTATATATATATATATATATATATATATATATATATATATATATATATATACATATATATCTATAGATGTAGATATAGATACACATACACACACAAACACACACGTATGTATATATGGATCTACCTTACTAGATCGACATGTTAAAACAGCGAAAACGACTTCACCGACGCCAGAAGATCGACAAGGCAGAAGACCGACGCTGAGAACACTGCGATGGGGAAAGGATGTGTAAGTATGCGGTAGTGACGGATGTTAGGGTGCGAGTAAGGTAAGTGTGCGATGTTGACGGTGTGTAGGGGTAGGGGTGGGATAAGTGAGTTAGGGTTAGGGCGCGGGTTAGGTAAGGGTGCGAGCAAGGTAAGTGTGCGATGTTGGCGGTCTGTAGGGGTAGGGGTGGGATAAGTGAGTTAGGGTTAGGGCGCGGGTTAGGTAAGGGTGCGAGTAAGGTAAGTGTGTGATGTTGGCGGTCTGTAGGGGTAGGGGTGGGATAAGTGAGTTAGGGTTAGGGCGCGGGTTAGGTGAGTGTGCGATAGTGATGGACCTTAGGGTAAGGGTTTGGGTTAGGGTTGTAGATAGTTGTGTATGTATGGGTTAGTGTTGGTTTGTAAGGATTTTGGTGTGCTTGTGTTGTGTGTGTGGGTTTTGGATAGGGGATTTGTTTTGTTTGTTGGTATGGTGTGTCGAGTGTATGCGGTGTCGTGTTTGTGAACTGTCGATCTTCTGGCGTCGGTGAAGTCGTTTTCGCTGTTTTAACATGTCGATCTAGTAAGGTAGATCCGTATATATATATATATATATATATATATATATATATATATATATATATATATATATATATCGCAGCATAGTGTGCTGGCTTTCACCAGTTAGGAGAGCAAAAGTGACTCAATTGTGTGTAGCTGTGTAAATAAGGTTTGTTATCCAATAATGTATAAATAATGTGCTGTTTTCTTTAAAAATGGCATTTTGTTCAGCTTTATCACTTACTTTAAGAGTAGAGAATAATTTACCTGCATTATTAAGAACAGGTTTGCGGAATATCCATTTGCAGATAGCATGAAAAGAGATCTGCTACAAGCCCAAGCAGAGACTGCTTGTCCTTGGTAAAGCGAAATAAGTGTCTGGAGCAGCAACTCAAGAAGAGAAAAACAAATGAAGTGAAGAACAGCCTTGGAGAATAAGTTGGAAAATATTGCTGTCAGAAGCAATCCAGGGAGATCTACTATCACAGATTGTTTGCCAGCAATATAAGACTGAAGAAAGGTGCTGGTTGTGTATTATAACCTGCCTTATCTGAACTTGTATGTAATAAACTGCACCATTTTTATAAGGAATGAGCATCTGAGCTGCATTAATTATTGTCTATTCTCTCTATAAATTGTATTTTATATATATATATATATATATATATATATATATATATGTGTGTGTGTGTGTGTGTGTGTGTGTGTGTGTGTGTGTGTGTGTGTGTGTATATATATATATATATATATATATATATATATATATATATATATATGTATGGTAACCAGTCAATTCATTGAACATTCAGAATAGTGAACATTTTGAATGCTGGCATATACAATCAAATACTGCTTTTATGCTTTGATCACAAAATGAATGCATTACTTTGTGGGAGGTCATGGTACACCAGGGAGTGGGAATTTTTCCTTTCACAGCTGTTGTGCAATCTCTGTGTTGTTACTTATAAGAAGCCGGGGCTTAAGTTGTGAAGAGTGAGTGAATAGATGGAAAATTTGGTAGCACAGCTTTAACTTGTTAACTGTTGTATTCACAACATAGAGTCAATATATTGAGTGAGAGATAATGTGGTGTACAATTACTTGAAGCTATTTTTGTTTTTTGACATCTGGGATTTGGATGCCTTCATTGTCTTTTATTGCTAGTGGGTGAAGACCTTGTAGTTTCTGTATAGTACCAAAAATCTTGACAGTGGATTTCTTAGGGTTCACTTTTAACCTGTTACTGTATGACCACTTACCTAGAGTAGTAAATGAGGTTTGAACTTTTTGTTGCAATTCTGGATGTGTCCTATTGCAATTCAGGACTAAGACGTCAGTGTACATTAAAACACTGAGTTCTGACAGATCATTAAGGAAGGGAAGACTGACACTTAATGCCAGTGCTCAATGTATCTCTTTCTGACAGGAAGTTGTTTAACAGCACCTGGAAGGGTCTGTTTTCTTTGTAGTGTTTGAACCACTGTGCAGTATTACCAAAGTTGAGTTTTGCTAGTTTGTTAAGTATTAGTGAGTGACTAAATGTTTCTTATACTCATAGTCATGTCAGTATATAATCCACCTGTGACTGGATCATCATTCATATTACTGAATATGGAATTAGTAGCAATATATAGTGCAGCTGCACCTTAGAAAAGTATATCCCAAATAACAGAGGCCCCAAGACTGAACCCTGGGGTACGCCACTTGTTACAGGTCTACTACTTGAGGTGGCTTCCCCTATTTTGACTACGTGGGTTCTATCAGTGAGTCAGTTTGCTACCCATCTGGTAACATGGATTGATGCCTAGTTGAGAGAGTTTATCTATTATGCCCGAGTGAGGAAGAGTGTCAAAGGCTTTGGCCAGGTCAAGGTAGGCGGTATGCAACATCTTCCCCTCATCCATGGCTTTGGTGACTGTCTCAAAGAAGTCGACCAAATTTAGCAGACATGACCTCCCCTTGATAAAGCCAAACAGTGTGGGATCAAGTGTTTGGAGGTTGCCAATGTCCTTGTTAATGAGGTCCATGATAATCCATTCCATGGCCTTGCAGATCAGGCTAGTTAGGCTGATGGGTCTATAATTTCCCGGATCGTTGGACACTCCACCTTTGTGTAAAGGGATGACAATGGCTGTCCTCCATTCAGCTGGGATGAAGCCAGTACTCTGGCTTTGGTTGAATAGGGTGCTTAATGGTGCTGCAAGTTCCTGCCTGAGTTCACGTAGGATGCAGCCTGGGATGTTATCGGGTTCCATGGAGGCTGTATTTTTTGCCTTTGAAAGAACAGTGATAACCTGTTCCCTAGATATAAGGGGAAGGGGGCAGGTACTGGGGTTGCCCTGATTTACTGATGGGGGGGAACAGAGGGGTAAAGTTTTCGCTGAGTTTTCTGTATCTACTGCATTTGTATATGTGGTGTCCTTGACCACCAGTTCTGAACAGATCAGGGTGCTCCTCTGAGGTTGTGGACATATGTGACGAAGGCCTTATGATTGCCTCTAGTAGATGTGGCTAATTTGGACTCGAAGTTTGCTTTGGAGGATTTCACTAGTGCTCTTATTTGCTTGTTCTGGCTAAGGAAACATTGCTTCCAATTGGGCACCTGCTCCTTCTTGATTTTGGACAGCAATTTTTTCCTTTTGTTATAGAGTTTATTTATTGCAGATGACCACCAGAAAGGTTTACTCTTCCTTGCGGAGGATGATTTAGTCCTGTTGGGTATTCCTGATTCCATACATCTACAGTGGATATAAAAAGTTTACACACCCCTGTTAAAAATGCCATGTTTTTGTGATATAAAAAAATGAGACCACAATAAATAATTTCAAAACTTTTCCCACCTTTAATGTGACCTATAACCTGTACAATTCAATTGAGAAACAAATCTGTTAGAGCGAAAAATATAAAAAATAAAAAAAAAAAAACACAATAAGCTGGTTGCATAAGTGTGCATACCCTTAAAATAATACTTTGTTGAAGCACCTTTTGATTTAATTACAACACAGTCTTCTTGGGTAGGAGTCTATCAGCATGGCACATCTTGACTTGGCAATGTTTGCCAAATCTTCCTTGCAAAAGTGCTCCAAATCTGTCAGCTTGTGAAGCATCTCTTGTGCACAGCCTTCTTCAAGTCACCCCACAGATTTTCTATTGGATTTAGGTCTGGGCTCTGGCTGGGCCATTCCAAAACTTTAATTTTCTTCTGGTGAAGCCATTTTTTTTGTTGATTTGGATGTATGCTTGGGGTCATTGTTGTGTTGAAAGGTGAAATTCCTCTTCATCTGCAGCTTTCCAGCAGACGCCTGAAGGTTTTGGGCCAAAAGTGACAGGTATTTGGAACTGTTCATAATTCCCTCCACCTTGACTAAAGCCCCAGTTCAAGCTGAAGAAAAGCAACCCAAAATCATGATACTGCCACCACCATGCTTCACCATGGGGATGGTGTTCTTTTGGTGATGCGAAGTGTCATTTGTGCACCAAACGTACCTTTTGGAATTGTGGTCAGAAAGTTCAACCTTGGTCTCATCAGACAATAACAAATTTTCCCACATGCTTTTGGGAGACGATGTATTGTTTTGCAAATTTGAGCTGGGCCTGGATGTTTTTCTGTTTAAGAAAAGGCTTCCATCTTGCAACCCTACCCAATAGCCCAGATATATGGAGAATATGGGAGATTGTTGTCACATGTAGTACACAACCAGTACTTGCCAGAAATTCCTGCAGCTCCTTCGGTGTTGCTGTAGGTCTCTTGGAACCCTCCCTGACCAGTTTTCATCTTGTCTTTTCATCAATTTTGGAGGGAAGTCCAGTTCCTTGCAACATCACTGTTGTCCCATATTTTCGCCACTTTTTGATGACTGTCTTCACTGTGTTCCATGGTATATCCAATGCTGTGAAAATTTTTTTGTACCCTTCTCTTTCAACAGTGAGATCCGTTTGATGCTTTGTAAGCTCTCTACTAACCATGGCTTTTGCTGTAGCAGGCAACTGAGTAAATATCAGGAAAATACTACTAGGACAGCTGAACTTTATTTGGGGTTAATCAGAGCGTCTTGAATTGATGGCAGATGTGTACCCAAGAAGACCGAATGTTGTAATTAAATCAGAAGGTGCTTCAACAAATTATTAGTTTAAGAGTGTGCACACTTATGCAACCAGCTTATTGCACGTTTTTTATTTTTTATAGCTTTCCCCTAACAGAATTGATTGTTTTTCAATTGAATTTTCAGGTTATAGGTCACATTAAAGGTGGGAAAAGTTTTGAAATGATTTATTGTGGTCTCATTTTTTTATATCACAAAAACCTGGCATTTTAACAGGGGTGTGTAAACTTTTTATCCACTGTATATGAATGCTTGTATAGTGCTTTGGTGTAGTTTTGGATACTGATGCCAGTTCCTATGGGGGGGGGGGGGCTGTGAAGCTGTTTATACCATCCCTCAGGAGGCTGTAATCAGCTTTGGAGAAGTTTTTATGTCTGATCCTAGTGAGAGGGTGATTTGGGAGATGGTGACTTCAAAAGGGAGATGATACTATAGGGATGCTGCGGTGGTTACTCATGTTGGTTAATACCAAGTCCAAGATATTATCACCCCTTGTGGGGGTATCAACTAGCTGTTCCAAGGGATTTGCATTGACAAAATCAAGGAATCTCTGGGCATTTGTGTTCTGGTGTGAGTAGTTCTTCCAGTCTATGTTTGGGAATTTAAAGTCACCCAGGATCAGGGTAAAGGGCTGAATCTTGATAGATTTGAACAGGTACAAATAGGCGGATTGGGCATCTTCAGTCAGATTTGTGGGCTGGTAGCTAGCTATGATTTGAATAGGGGTCTTGTCAATGGTTAACTGCACCTGGAGTGTCTCCTGTGCGTCATACTATTTGACCAGACTAGAGGTGTGTATGTCTTTAATGTATATTGAAACTCCACCTCCTTTGGCTTTGCTCCCCACAGTTTGGGGTCTGAATGTATGATAGGATGAGTAACCAGGTAAGGCTGGGGTGCTCTCCGCAGCTTTGAACCAGGTTTCTGTGACTGCACAGATGTCAGCATTTTCCAGATTTAGGAATGCCCGCAATGAGTGCAGTTTCATGTTTAGACTCCTAGTGTTTAGCAGCATGACCTTTAATTCGTGTTTTGTTGAAATTTTTATGTTGGTAGTTTTAACCTCATTACTTTTCCTAAAAAAAGGCACTATAAGGGAGGCAAGAGCCTTTGCCAGAAGCCTGAAGCCCAGGTGAGACAGATGCAGACCATCTCTGGCAGAGCATCATGGTCTGTCGATCATATCTTCCCAAGCTGTCAGGTATTGGATCCCCCTGGAATGACACCAGAAACTAAGCCAATTGTTAAAGTCAATCATTTTCTGTTTGTATTGAGGCATCATTCTGGGAGATTGCAGAATGCTGCTTAAGGTTATGGACCTTCGGACACATAATCAGCAAGCTCAATCATGCCTCCCTTCATATAGTCCAGAGAGGTAGGTCTCAAGTCATTCACACCAACATGGACTATGACAAAGTCATAATAGTACATGTTGTTGAGAGACTTGAGTACGTGTGTGATATGGCGGATTCTGGCACCTGACTAACTATGACTTTCTCCTTATCCAGCCTGGTGAAAGGCACATCTGTGTGTCTCACAATGGAGTCGCCTATGATTATATGCTGGGTTTATGGTGCAGCCTTAGTGGTTGTGAGGCACAGGTGTATGAACTATGTGTGGTATGTGGTGTGGAGAGCTGTGGCATTTGCATGTGTTTTTGCCTCGGCGGTCTCCTTTGTTTGGGTATGTTTATGTGGAGAACCTCTGCATATGTAGGTGTGTGTGTTGTGTAGGTGTGGGTGGTGTTTAAGGTGTAATGATTGTGTTGACAACCTTTTCAGTGCCAGATATACTGGCTTGAGGGGGGAGACAGCTTGGACTCTAGGTTCCTAATGTAATTGCATCTCACAAATTCTGTTCTTAGTTGGTAGTAGTAGAAGGTTGTCCATGTACATGAGGTCATTGCTGCACTGTCTCGGGATACCCATATCAACCAGACTGGCAGGAGAAACTGTTGGAAATTGTCCATCCATATTTGTCAGAATCTGAGGGAGAAAGGCCATGGAGAGCTAAGGGGTGGGCCTAAAGCCCAAGTGCTTAAACCAAAACTAAGAGCTTAGAATAACACTTAACAATTTAGACAGGCTATAAACAAGCAATAATAAATGCAACAGAAAAGATGCAGTTGAACACTTTAGAGAACAAGCAGCATGTAACAGGAAAATCAAAGCAAGTTGATGTAACAGGGTAGTAGGAAGAAACACAAGTTAGAAAAATATAAGCATTTTCAACTTTAGAGATCTTTGAAACAAATCATACCCAGGTTAAATTTAGTGAAATCATTCCATCTCTGTAATGGAATATTACCTATTTACTAAGGCACAATTTTTTAAAACATAGCTTCATCAACTATGTGTATAGACCATAAAAGTCATTACTCGTTGGGAAGAATACATTATTGACCAAAGAATGTTTTTGTGGGATAAGCTATATTTAATTTCAGATTAGCTCATCCTTTTTAGGGAACTTTGCCAGTACAGGATTACAAGGGATGGACTTAATCACTTTTTTAAACTGTTACTTTTGTAATGCTTACAGTAGTGGTAACAAACACAATGAACTGAAATTTATACTAAAATCAAACAGTGTAGAAGCTAGGAATTCATTCAAAATCTACTGTTGTATGTGCATAAAATATGAATGTCTCCAATACCAGAACAGTGGTGGAGGAATGATATTACTTAATCATTAATTCTTTCAGTCTGTTCTAGTCTCCAATGACAAGGAAATTCTTATTGTGGAAAAACATGGATCAAAAGATTCTATTGGTTAATTACATGTTATCAAAGTCAAAGTATAGACTCACTTAAACACCACAAATTGCGACATTATATGGATATGATTCCTGAACATAGACATTGGGATTTTAGATATCTCAATATTAACTAGAAAGAATTTACTGATGGCTCTCAATCTGAACAAGAATTTTATTGAGGACTTCCAAAATGGCTGTGCATGGGGTAACGCCTTAATTTCAGATCTAGCAGTATGAAAACAGAAACTCAGAAAACAGAGCCAGTATATTTGTCTTTCTGGATAAATTTCAGTAACTAGCTAGTTAGTGCACTGCCTGGGTGTCAGCAAAGAAAAAAATTAGAGAACCCAAAAGAAAATTAATAACAAAAAATGAGAAAATGCAAGCTGGGAAGAATCCTGCAACTGTTCAGCAAAAAACAAGTTCAAGCTCCAGCTTTGGTGTAAGACATGACTTTCAATAATCTAGAGGAAAAATAAGTTAAATGTGCTCAGAGCTGATTAAAATAATTAAAGGAGTATATCAACCCAAATAAAAGGCTGGAAGAAGTTGTAAATAAATATGCATATGAGCTGATAAAACTGCAAAAATCAGAGAATGAAAAGGCTGGCTGAGTACGAGACCACTCAAGAAGATATGTTTCAAAAATAGAGGAATTAGGGGACAGAGCACAAGAGGAAACCCTTAGATTTTCTGCTGTACCAGAGAAACTGGAAGGAACAGACTATTAATTTTTATGAAAGCACAAATAAATAACTGGACTGGTATTCCACAGCAGCAGTTAATTAAAAGGGCACATTGCGTGTATGCTCCAAACCTGGCTATGAGAAAGCAGCCAAGACCTCTAATAGTAAAGATGAACTCCTACCAGTAGAAAGTGTTGATTTTGACAAAACTGGGCAGAAGGACAAACTACTAAAAGTTGGAGACAATAGAGTATTTGTGGAAAAGTATTACTCACTGTACTGTACACCAGGCAGAAGAAGAGTACATTTATTCTAGCAATCAGGGAATGTCAAGAAGCAGGTATGAGATTCAAACTGTTGTATCCAGCTATCTTCAGAATATTTTTTTCCTTGATGATTTTTTGATGCAGAACAGGCTTAGGGAGGAAATACAAATATTTGTCTAACCAAAAGTGAGCTGTCAAACAGAAAGGGACTCTGCTTCTTATTTTTCTGAAAATAAAGCTTGTATAAAGATTATTCCAGTGAAACCATTTCCAATGTTCCAAGGGAAAATGCTTGAGTGACAGAGGAAAGCACACGAGTTGACTAGAAGAATAAGGAATACGTTGGAAGTGAACTACAGACTGAATTTGGGAGATGGAGATCAACAAGTAGAAAACCAGAAACTCAAAAATTAATGAATAAATATGGGATTACAAAGCATCAATCACATTTGTGATATGTAGTGGAACAAAACCTGGAAATAGTAGACTTTTTTGACATTGTTAAACTTGTAGTGGACACTAAAGCATATGCCATACTTCATGTCATTAATGTTTGGAAGAACAGTAAAGGGAGGCGAAGAGGAAGGAAAGAGGTAACTGCAAGTAAAATAATTTTGTTTTTAACTGTATTTTTTGTAAAACATTACATGTACTGTATGTTATATAGTAAAGCGTTTTCAGTTATTTTTGTGTGTTACATGGATGCTAAAGTAAACAAGTGACCTTTTTTCCTTTCTTTCTTCCTCTTTAGTTTTAAGAAATGTAGGCACTGCAATGTAAAAAGAGAAAAAAAGCCTGGACAAAAAGCAAGTTTAAGATAATAGGCTGTAATCTTAAGTTGTTGAGGTGAGAGACAGGTTGTAAAAGTATACAGAGCATGATATAAGTAAAAATGATATCAGTGTTTAATAGCCTGCGGTCACCACATCTGACCTCAATATTACAGGAACTCTGCCATAAGGCCCTATACCTACAAGTTTACTGAGAATGTTGTCAGTGTTTAACAGCTTGTAGTCACTACATCTAATCTAGATATTGAAGGAGCTCTGAAACAAGGCCCTACATCTATAAGTTTACTGTTCCGTGTCTTTGCTGTTTAGAAGTTCAATCTTTAAAGCTCGATCAGAGCATTCACTCTTATGACCATTCCATCTTCTGATAGAGACCCTAGTAAGATTAGTCTAGATGTTTTCTGTATTTATGTGAGACTGTCCTGCAATGTTGTTTTAAAGTATTTCCTGTGATTCTGAACTCTGTTGTCACTGTATTGAGTTATTGAGTATTGTCTTGTGCTTTTATTATTTATTATTAAATATATTTAAACCTTTTAATTGTGACTGGTGTGTTTAGAGATATTTAAGCTCTGAGAGTATTTGCATATGTATTTGGGGACACTGTACAGGCCACTCTTGAATAACCTTAAAGGTTTGGTCACACTTACCATTTGGATAACAGTAACATTACACAGTAGAATTGGTGACCCTTTGGGAAGGGCCTTAAAGTAGCTGATAAGTAAGGGTGTTTTATGCCAGCGATTACTACCTTATAGTCTGGGCAGAAGGGGGCATAGCTAGTCAACGTGTTCCAGCCTTTCCCAGGAGTGAATGTGTGTTTGTATATAAATCAAATATCAGAGTGTGTGTATGCCAGCTACTTTGGGAAGGGACATGAAGCACTGGCTGGACAGAGAGGATGCTGGAGGTTTTGGCTTGACCACTCAGGTGAGATTACAACCCTATAGCTGTGCCAGTGAGGAGTCTTATTGGGAGTCTAGAGAGAGAGGGAGAAACCAGCCCCAAACTGACTGTGATCTCTGTGTACTCTTAAGGGAAATTACACTTTACTGTGTGTGTACTGTTCATCCTCCTAATGTGCACATCCCTCACTGGTGTTAGTGGTGAGGACTGAGGCTACTTGATTACTGTGCCAGTGCATGGGCATCACATATTAATTGGTTAGCAGTGGTGGGATAGCCACATCACTTATTAATTGGTTGATAGTGGTGAGATAGCCACATCACATATTAATTGGCTTGTAATGGTGTGGATATTGAATGCCTGTAGCTTGTCTACAGTGATTACTGAAGGTGCTTGTACTCTTAATCAGCCATGCAGTGAACATTCAGTGTTCATATCACAATTGTTTTATTTTTGTGTTAGCTTAGTTGGTCAGGGAGAGCAGGCAAGCATGTCAGCAGGCGAGTATGGCAAGCTGACAAGGAGCCAGTTGGCTAAGATGTGCCAGCCTAAAGGACTGGTGCACGCCAACCTGACTAAGGCAGACATGATTACAGCTTTAGTCACAGCTGCATCAGAGAATAGCAACCAGGAGGATGATCAGATTGGCCGTGGAGATGTACAACTCTCGGAGAATGGACAGCGCAACCTTTCCACAGAGGACTTAAAAATCTGTCTGGAGTTAAAGGGACTTGAGCTAGAGGCCAAGCATTTGGAAATAGAGGCAGCAGAGGGACTGAGGCATCTAGAGAATGAGAAACTGCTACATCTGGAAGCTGAAGAGAAGGAGAGGCAGAGGCAACATGAAAAGGAGATGCTGACTCTTCACCAGAGTCATGGGGGTAATGGGGAAGGGAGTAACTGAACCCCAGAAGCAACTAAGGTCAGTAAGTTTCTTCCACAATTTACAGAGGAGGATAATTTTGATAGTTTCATCCATATGTTTGAGAGGGTATGTAAACACTATATTGACCAAGGGCTCTGGGTATGGTTACTGACCCCCTTACTCCATGGTGAATCTGTAACTCTTCTTTCCAAACTGTCTGATAATGACTGTTTAAATTATAATGTTGTAAAAATCTGTTTGCTAGAATTTTTTTAAGCTAACACCCGAAGCTTATAGGAAAAAGTTTCATGAGCAAAGACGCAAGGCAGATTGAAGTGTGTGTGAATATGTTGCTGAACTAAGCACTTATTTTCATAGATTGGTGAGTGTATGTCAGGTCACCACTTCTGAAGGGCTGGCAGACCTTTTGGAGAGGGAACAAGCTCTTAGCAATTTGCCTGAGGACATGAGACTCTGGTTAGCTGATAGACAATGCCTCACTGTAGATGAGTTTGGGAAGAAGGGAGACCTATACCTGGCAAGCAGTGCATTCCTGCACAGGAAACGGATACCCAGTGCTGCTCATGGGTCTAAGGGAACCCATGGGGGGCAGCCCAGACAGCCCCAACAGAATCTGCCAGTAGCAGGGGATGACACTAGTCCAGGTACACATCCAGGACTTAAGGTTAAATGTTTTAAATGCAACCAGTGGGGCCAGGTAGCATATAGATGTCCACAGAGGCAAGGTGGGGAACAAAAGGTTGGAGAATCAGTAACTAGGAATGACAAAATGCCAATAGTAGGTTGTCTCAAGACAACAAGGGTACCAAACTACCACCCTGCAGATGTGCTGATAGGGAATAATTTTGGCAATGCAGCAGTTACATGCAGTCAGGCTTGGAGACAAGCATGTGGGTCTGGTAGCCTAGGGGAGACCACACAGACTGCACACTTGCAGCCAGGACTGATGAGGTGGTTACTTCAGGGAGGGAGCTACCCTGTAGCAGTGAGACTGAAAGTGAGCCACAGCTGCTTGTGGGTACTGATGTTCCCTTGGATAGAGTGACTGCAAGGGCAGAGGTGAGTAGAAGTACCCAGGCTGACAGTGAGGCACCGCTGTCAGAAGATACCAGACTTCCTGTGGAAGGGGAGCTGGGAAGGGTTAGAAATAGAGATGTGAGACAGGTTCAGCTCTCAGACCCTACATTACAAGCCCTGATATAGGTAGCTAGTGAGGCACCTTATTCTCAAGGGAAGGGGGAATCTGTATGCTGGGACAAAGGATTACTATATAGAGAGTGTACTCCTGAGGGAGGGCTAGAGTGTGAGAGAATACAGCATTTGGCACTTTTAGCCATAGCCCATGATATTCCGTTTGCAGGTCATATGGGCATAAAATGTACAAAGACATGCATTATGCAAAACTTTTATTGACCTGCAATTTCCAGAGATGCAACAGGGTACTGCAGTACCTGTGAGCAGTGCCAAAAGGCAGGCAAAGCAGAAGACAAAGTGAAAGCTCTTTTGATGCCTTTGCCTGTGATTGAGGAGCCATTTCAGAGGGTAACTATGGATATTGTGGGGCCTCTGAGTACCCCAAGTTCCACATGGAAAAAGTATATGCTAGTGGTAGTAGATTATGCTACCAGATACCCGGAGGCAGTGGCTCTGTCCTCCATTGAGGCAGAAAAGGTGGCAAATCCTTTGTTAGAGATTTTCAGCAGGGTAGGTTTCCCAAAAGAAATACTGACTGGCAGAGGTGCCAATTTTATTTCAGACCTGCTGGCTTGTCTATGGAAGTACTGTGGGGTGAAGTACCTAAAGACAACCCCCTACCATCCCTAGACTAATGGCCTTGTTGACAGGTTAAACTCTACATTCAAGACCATGCTACAAACATTTGCAGACCAGTTTAAGAGGGAGTGGGACAAATATTTGCCCCATCTGTTGCTTATAGAGAGGTTCTCCGGGAATCCACAGGTTATTCACCTTTTGAGTTCCTGTATAGGCATAGAGTGAGGGGACCTCTAGATTTAATTTGAGATGACTGGGAGGGTGAGTGTGAATCCCACAAGGAGTCTGCTGTGGCATATGTCCTAAACCTCATGACAAGGCTCAGGGAACTCATGGGCTTGGCCCAGGAGAATCTGGCAGAAGCCCAACAACAGAAAAAGGTCTGGTATGACAGGAATGCTCGAGCGTATGCTGTGGGCAGCAGGTAATAGTTCTCATTCCTGTCAGGCACACCAAGCTGCAGGCAGCTTGGGAAGGACCCTATAAGGTGGTAAGAAAGGTCAATAATGTTAAGTACATGGTAAAACTGCTAGGCTGGAGGCAGGGGCACAAATTGTATCATGTTAACATGACAAAAGCTTACCATGATAGGGAGGCCCTTGTGCAGATTATTTGTAGTGTATTGCAGGAGGGGTCTGAGGGAGATCTGGTGACTGATCTCCTCAGTGAGGCTTGGGCTGACACCTCAGTGGAAGGGATAGCAATGTCCCAGCAGCTATCTCCTACCCCAGGTTCAAGAAATCCGAGCAGTGCTAGAGGGGTTTGGGGACATGCTCACTGGGAAACCAGGGTGTACCCATCTGGTGTAGCACCATGTGACTACAGGACCCCAAAGGCCTATTATGCAGGCCCCTTATAGGGTGCCTGAGAAAGTCAAACAGACTCTGAGGGAGGAGATAAAGGAAATGTTGGAACTAGGAGTAATTCAGGAGCCCAGCAGTCCCTGGGCCTCCACAGTGGTCCTGGTATCAAAGAAGGATGGCAGCATCAGGTTCTGTGTGGACTATAGGAAATTAAATAGTCACACAAAGTCAGATACTTACCCCATGCCCAGGACAGATGAAGTCCTAGAGCAGCTGGGTGGGGCTAAGTATCTTACCACCATTGATCTTACCAAGGGTTACTGGCAGGTACCATTGACTCCCAATGCTAGAGAGAGAGATCATACTCTGTGACTCCTTTGGGCAAGTATGAGTTCACAAAGATGCCATTTGGGATGAAAAATGCCCCAGCAACTTTCCAGAGGCAGGTAGATCATATTCTAGCAGGAGGAGGAGCTTTTGCCCTTGCTTACCTAGATGTAATTGCCATCTACAGCCATTCCTGGCAAGAGCACCTTCAGCATGTCAGGGAGGTGCTGGGAAGACTACAGAGGGCAGGGTTGACCATTAAGCCCAGAAAATGTCAGGTGGATATGGCAGAGGTCCCCTACATGGAACATAGAGTGGGGAATGGTAAGATCAGGCCAGAACCTGCCATGAAAGCCATTCGGGGATAACCTGCACCTGTTACCAAAAAGCAGGTGAGGGCATTTTTAGAGACAGCAGGTTACTACAGAAAATGTGTCCCCAGTTATAGAACCATAGCTGCTCCCCTCACAGACCTGACAAGGAAAAACAGGCCAGATAAGGTAGTGTGGACCCAGCATGTGAGCAGGCATTCCAGAAGCTTAAATGAGCTTTGGGAGGACCCCCTGTGTTAGCCAGTCCAGATTACAGCAAAGAATTTGCTGTGCAGTTAGATGCTTCAAACTATAGGGTGGGGGATGTACTTAGCCAGATTTCTTAAGAGGGAGAAGAGCACCCAGTGGTTTATCTCAGTCATGGGCTCCAACCCAGGGAGGAATGCTATGCAGCTGTAGAAAAGGAATGTCTAGCCACAGTGTGGGCACTGCAGAAATTTCATCCTTATCTGTATGGAAGGAAATTCACTGTAGTTACAGACCACAATCCTTTAACATGGCTACATTGAGCTAGCTAGTAAAATGCCAAGTTACTAAGGTGGAGCCTGAGATTGCAAGCATGTAATATGACAGTGCAGCACTGCAGCAGGGTTAGCAATGCCAACGCAGATGTGCATTGGGGTAAGGTATTCCCAGATAGGCTCAACCCTCTCAAGCATCCTTTCTCAAGGGTCACTTGAAAAACTAGCTTGTGTTTTTAAGGGGGGGGGGATTGTGCAGGCTGCCAGCCCAGCTAGCTGGAATTTTGTAAATAATTCTATGTCTACATTAAACTACTGGTGCAGAAGTATGTGTTTAACTGTTTCTTAGGTAGTGAACTTC
Organism: Protopterus annectens; assembly: GCF_019279795.1. Lineage (NCBI taxonomy): Eukaryota > Metazoa > Chordata > Ceratodontiformes > Protopteridae > Protopterus > Protopterus annectens. The sequence goes on from NC_056737.1 coordinate 1,351,777,953, forward strand.
AAGAATGTAACCACAGTGTACCCTGCTGAGAAAGAACAGAAATGGATGTAAATGAATTGCCCGGGCAAATGTATGTTTTAATAGTAGTAGCTAGAACACACAGAGTTAACTTGCAAAACCTCAAGAAAATAAGTGGAAATTGTTTACAATTCTGTTATCTCTGTTTTAGCTCAGAGCAGATACAATGTCTAGAGTTGTGGGTTTTCCTATTGTCTGGAAACAGGAATAATTACAGGTTTCAAATGTAAACGTGTGTAACTGTTTTATGATTTCCAGCTCCAGGAAAGCTTCTAAGAGACAAGTACTTTTGACACAGGGGTGCTAAATTTTAAGTTTCTGTTAGCCTGGGAACTGAAAGCAGAGGTGTCAAAGAATGAAGTAATCTGAGATAACCCAGCAGAAATGTTTAATAGTAATCTATCGCAGAGAGTGAGTCTGTGCATTTTGTATTTGTCTCAGGACCTAGAAACATCCATTCAGCACTTGCATTTGTCTTACTAATAGCAAGTACTAGATTATATTATCTGTCTTAGAGATAGGTAGGAATATAATAAGATTAGTCTAGATGTTTTCTGTATTCATGTGAGACTGTTCTGCAATGTTGTTTTAAAGTAATTCCTGTGATTCTGAACTCTGTTGTCATTGTATTGAGATATTGAGTATTGTCTTATGCTTTTATTATTTATTATTAAATAAAATATATTTAAACCTTTTAATTGTGGCTCATTTGTTTATAGATATTTAAGCTCTCAGAGTACTTGCATATGTATTTGGGGACACTGTAAGGCCACTCTTGAAAAGCCTTAAAGGTTTGGTCACACATCATTTGGATAACAGTAACATTGAACAGTAGAATTGGTCACACTTTGGGAAGGGCCTTAAAGTAGCTGATAAGTAAGGGTGGATGGTGGCAGTGATTACTAACTTATAGTCTGGGCAGAAGGGGGCCAGCCTTTCCCAAGAGCGAATGTGTGTTTGTATATAAATCAAATCTCAGTGTGTGTGTGTCAGCTACTTGGGCAGGGACACGAATCAGTGGTTGGACAGAGAGGGTGCTGGAGGTTATGGCTTGATCACTCAGCTGAGATCTTAACCCTATAGCTATGCCGGTGGGGAGTCCTACTGGGGATCTGGAGAGAGAGGGAGAAACCATCCCCAGACAGACTGTGATATATGTGTGCTCTTAAAGGAAATTTCACTTTAATGTGTGTGTACTTGTCATTCTCCCAGTGTGCACATCCCTCGCTGGTGTTATTGTTGAGGATTGAGGCTCCTTGATTGCTAGGCCAGTGCAGGGGCATCACAATCATCATCATTCCTTTCCAATTTGAATTATAATTTTCTGCTTTTGGTATGTATAAGAGCCTTAACTGTATTGCTCTAAAATACCCCCTCAAACTGGGTAATCCTAGTCCGCTTTGTTCTATTAGAAGAATCATCTTATCCCATTTGACCCTTGCTGTCTTCCTTTCTCAGATAAAATCCTTCAATTCTTTTTTTAATTGCTATCCACAGCTTCTCCTCTGGTTGATAAAAATATGCCTTACCTGTATATAAGACTGGAGGGGATAAAAACATTTAATTGCTTGTATCTTAGTATCCATATCTATATAACAAAGCTTCCAGTTTCTCAATTTTTGTATTAGCTTCTGTTTAGTCTCTTTCCACATATCCTTAGCTAGCACAACAGAGTCATTTCTAATCCATACTCCTAAATACTTCATTTTATCATGTCCCCATAAATATGGATATTGTTGGACCAATTTGTGTGTGGGTACATAATTTGCTGCTGTTGCCTTTGTTTTAGTTTCATTAATTTTACAGTGGTATTGTAGTGGTATCAATGTTCTGTTAATAATGTCAAATGTTTGCCTTCCCTCCACAAAACCACACTGATCCATATCTATCAATTTTGATATTACTTTTGCCATTCTTTTAGCCATCATAGCCATAAACACTTTATAATCATGGTTTAGTATTGAAATGGGCCTGTATGAAACTGGATCTGATGGATCTTCACCCTCTTTAGTTATTATCATTACCACAGCTTTCTTACAGGTTGCTGGTACTTCTCCTCCTCTTAAAAAAACTGTTAAACAAAACCTTCCAGATCTTTATCAGCTTTTCCCTCCCAGCTTCCTAACATCCACAGGAATACCATCTATTCCTGGGGAATTTCCTGTAGACTAATTATACATAGCCATTATTATTTCATCTCTTCCTATCCTAATTGTTAGTAATTGAACCTCATCTGCCTCTAACCTTGGCATATTTAATTCTTCCATAAACATTTTCATTTGTACCTTTTCTTGATTTTCATATTTATCTGCTTTACACAAAGTTTCATAAAATTTATGAAATATTTCTAATAGTTCTACATGATCTCTTGTTATCTTCCTTGTTATAGGCTTCCTAACCTTGCTGACACCCCTTTCCACTTTCTGTTGCCTGAATCGGTGTGCTAAAAGTTTTTGCGCTCTAGAATTATAAAAAAAAAACAGCTGCTTAACAGCAATCTTTCTAAACTTGTACATACTGTTGAAGTAATCCCTTATTTTCTGTTTAGCATTCTGCAGTTGCTCCTTTTCTTCTTCTGAGAAATTCCCCATATTTTGCAATACTTTAACTAATTTGTCAGCCCTCTAAATAATTCTTGTTACTTCTTAGCCATATCTCCCTTTCCTTTATTTCCACCTTAGTTTTGAACTCCAATTTAATTTTATCCCACTCCCTAGCTATATTTTCAGAAGAAAGTTCTATCTTCTCTACTAGTGCCTGAATTAATTTCAAAACCAGTTCCTTAAATTCCTCACTTTTCAAGTGATAGGTGAGAAAGCACCAATGTCTCATTTTTATTTCATTACCTTACATTTTTATTTTAGTTATTATTGGCACATGCTCTGAAATAGTTATTGGGTGCATTTCAAGACCTTCAATTAAATGTGCATGTTCCTGTGAGATATCTGGCCTATCCCAGTTTTTGTATCTTGGAGAATAATATATAAATTCACTCCAAACCCCTAGTACTGAACGCACATATTCCATGCCAAACATTTTCATAAATTTCTTCATAAATCTACCCTCCTTTGTTATATTTTCTCTTCGATGTCCCCCAGACACATCTTCACTGTTTCAAACCAAATTCCAATCTTCACCTATAAGTAATATTCCTTGCTGAAAGCTGATTATTTATCCCAGAATTTTCTTAAGCTCCATTATAGTAGTTTTAGGTGGAATGTAAATGCATGCCAGTGTAATCCTCCTCCCTTGCCAGTAGCCCCTTAGTACTATATATCTTCCATTATTATATTTTTTCCTCTTCTATCACTATTGGAGCTCCTCTTGCAATTAATATAAGTTCTCCTCTTTTCATTTGCCCCAGATATTCCATTGAATAACCATCCTGAATACCTTTCTTTATCAAATTCACATGTTCTTTCCAGGCGTGTCTCCTGTAGCATAGCTATTTGCACTCTACATTTTTTGAATATAGTTCACTACTCTTTTTTATATTTAGCTGTAAGACCATTCAGATTGAAAGACATTACATAAAGCATCATTTTCTTATATAGTTATTATTATCACTTAAGACATAGGCAAACATACTTTTATATAAAAGAAAAGAAAGCATATTAATATATTCCAAGTTACAGACATTATGCAACACATATATTCTTTTGAATAATTATCATCAATCCAGCCTTACATAAACTAATCAATTCCTGCCTTCTGTTAAACCTCACTCCTCCTCCAAAACATTATTTTGTATGTATTGTTCCCACAATTTCCATTTTTTCTGTGTAATTTGCTCCTACCATTTTTAAAGATCCCTCTTCCAGTTCTTTTGTCTTTGTTACAATATTCAGTACTTCAAACTACAGTTGGTTTAGATTTTGATATCAATTTTCCAGTAATTGCTTTTTTTGGCAGCCATCAGAATTAAACTTAACAATGCCTTACTGTGTCTAGGCAATTCAGATCCTGTATCCCAGCTCAAAATATCATTTCCTTAGTTACATTCATTTGTGCCTCCCACATCCCAGAGACATGCTGTAGGTGGATTGGACACTTTAAACTGACCCTAGGAGTGAGTGTGTGCATGTGTGCACCTTCTGTGGAAGGTTGGGTGCTGGGCTGGCAACTTGACACCGTAAAACTCTACTGCCAATCATGAGTGGGCAGGTGATCCACTGTGATGATCCCTAACCGGGGAAAAAAGACGAAAGAAGAAAAAGAAGATTAGCACCTTTTATGTATGATTGCTTTTTTGTTAAATGTCTAGTTCCAACTTTCATGTTATATTTATATACTGTTCGGCAGGTTGGTCTTTTATACAGTTGTTTCTTGTCATATCCATTTGAGCCTATGCCACATCTTATATAACATTTTCTTTTTTTGATTTTTTGAAAGCCCTCAGACAGAACAAACAACCCCTTCCAAACCCCCTACAAGCTATCAACTTAATAATAATACACAAAACTATGTACATCTTCAAATACTGAATTTTTTGCTTCCTAATAATAACAAAATTTCTAAGTTGATAGCCACACAGAAAGGTTAGAGGCAACCAAAAAGAAAGGTTAGTCATGCTAAGACGCTTGGTACAGCCTGTGCTATTAGTAAGTGCTATTTGATTTTGTCTATTTTTATAGCTCTTCCAACTGAGAAAACGCTTGCATGCTTTCAGTAATCACTTTCTCCAAGCCATTTTTCTTTATGAAATTGTCTTCTAGTGATATACAAACAAGACACAAAACTGCTAAGGCTATCTTGTTTACCAGAAAAAACCATTGTAATATTCAATATTCTTTTTCATTTACATGCTTTGTAATAAATTTGTTACTGGATAATGCCTAGGAGCTTAACCCAGTCATTTCCCTATGCAAATATGGGAAAAAGCACACTTTTTCTTTTGTCAAACTCTCTTAATCAGACCTTTCCTCTCCCCTTCTCTCTCCTTCCTTTTTTATATATATTGCAGTGCCTCCATTTCTTAAAACTGAAAAAAGGAGAGAGAGAGAGAGAGAGAGAGAGAAGGGAGAAAAAGAAAAAATCAAAAGCACCTGATTATATTAGTATCCCCACTACATTTAAAAAAAATTGAGAAAACTTTAGTCAAGTCTAATTGTTTTTGTCTTATCTTTAAAGCTCTCCCAGATGGGAAACCTGATTGCTTTTATAGAACATTATGTCCTAGCCAATTTCTCTTTTCTTTTTCCTCTCAGACAATTCCCTTCCACCAGACTGTCACCAGTTTCTACTTATCAGATTGTCTCCATGGAGACATGAGAACCCAACAGCCAGTTTCTCTTTATCAGATTGTTTCTATGGAAACATGAAGACCAGCTGCAGCATTTCTACTAAGTATACATGCATTTGCTAGAAAAAAAGCCTCATAATATTCAATATTCGTTTTCATTTACTTGTTCTGTCTTAAAACTAATCAGTCTAAGGTCCTTAATCCAGTAATTTCCCCATGCAAGAATTAGAAAAAGTACATTAATTTTAGCTCTGTCATGCCTTTTTAACCAGACTCTCTTTTTTTCTAGTTTGCATTTCCTATATTTCTCAAAACTGTACAAGAAGAAAGAGAGAAGAGGGGAGAAAAAGAAAACAACAGGACCTGTATACAACCCCCATTACACTCAAAAATAGCATGCAAAGAAAACCATACACCACAAATACAGTACTATTAAGAAGAGAAAATGTTTTCTTTACTTACAGTTAGCTTTCTCCCCTCTCTTTCCCTCCGCAAAGCATTTTCTGAACATTAATGACATGAAGTAGGGCATATACTTTAAAGTCCCCCCCACATACTAGTCCAACAAATTTTGAAAAAGTCCAATGTTTCCAGATTTTCTTGTTCTATCATATTTCACAAATATAATTATTGGATTGTAATCCCACAGTAAGTAAGTGGTTTTATTACTGTTCTTCTCCATTGCCCAAATCTGTCATATTTCAGAGAAATCCACTTCATTTCCAATGTACTCTTGATTCTAGTCAACTGACGTGCTTCCTTTCTTCTCTCCAACATTTTCCATTGAGATACTGGAAAAGGTTTCACAGGTACAGTCTCTCTGTGGTCTTTATTACCAGAAGAACAAGAAGTAAAATCTCCTTCTGTTTCACAGCTCACTTTTTGTTCAATTTTTGTATTTCCTTTTTAGCATGCACTTCATCAAAAAATGATTTTGTCCCTCCAGGGAAGAATACCTTAAATACAGCTGGATACAGCAGTTTGAATCTCACACCTGCATCTTGACATGGTCTGAATAGTGGAATGCATTTATTCCTCTTCTGCCTGGTGTACAGTGAGTAATCCTTCTCCACAAACACTCTGCTGTATCCTACATTTAGTATTTTGTCCTTCTGCCACAGTTTTATCAGAATCAACTCCTTCTGCTGGTAGGATTGCATCTTTACTATTAAAGGTGTAGGTTGCTTTCTTATAGCTAGATTTGGAGCATACACAACTCCTGCTGTGGAATACCAGTCCAGTTGTGTATTTGTGCTTTCATAAAATGAATGCAGTCTGTTCCTTCCAGCTTCTCTGGTGTAGCAGAAAATCTCAGGCTTTCCCTCCATGCTCTGTCCTCTACTTCTATTATTTGTTGAAACATCTCTTCTTGAACAGTTTCATATTCAGCCAGCCTTTTCTTCATTTTGACCTCTGATTTTTGCAGCTTTATCATCTCATCTGAATATATGTTTAAAGCTTCTTCCATTTTTCCAGCCTTTTATTGTTTGTAGTGATATACTCCATCAGTGTGTTGTTTATTTTAACAAGGTCTGTGTGCAGTTGTCTTATATCTTCCTGTAGGTTACTAAAAGTCACATCTGAAGGTTGTATTGCTTTTTGCTGAACAGCTACAGAACTTTCCCCAGTCAGTGCTCCTTCCTCACTTTTTGTGGCTGATTTTTTATTTATTTTATTTTTATTTAACATTTGTTAACCGGGAAAATGTGACTTGGAATGAAGCCAATTTTCAGTGGAGGCTGGGGAGAAACACTCCAGATGCATGTCTTTGTAACATGTGAGGAAACTGGAGCTCCTGGAGGAAACCCACACAAACAGAGGGAGGACATGCAGACTCCGCACAGAAGGCACTCCAGTCGAGAATCGAACCAGAGAACCTCTTGCTGTGAGGTGACAATGCTACTGCTGCACCACTGCACTGTTCCAGGTCTTCTGAATTTTTGTATTCCTGGCATCCAGGCAATTCACTTACTAGCCAATTACTGAAATTTACCCATAAACAGAAATCTACTGGCCTTCTCTGCTGAGTTTCAGTTTGCACACTGGGAGAGCTAGAAACAAGTAGTTATTCAATGTGCAGCCACCTTAGAAGTCCCAGGTTAGGGTCTATTTTGAACAAATTCCAGTTATTTTTTATTACATTTTTTATTTCATGGGCAAACCCATCAGATTTAATAACCAAAGAATTAATAAAGCAAGTAGTCATATCTTCACCGACTGCTGTCCTGGGCTTACTCATGTAGCCTAGTCCTAAAAGGGGAGATATTTATTCCCCCACCCTTTAATTATCTCTAACCTAATAGTGTTGAGCAAATTATGTGGATAACCCCTTTCAAATAACATGTTGGTAATCATATGATAGTCTGCCAAAAATAATTCAGAAGTTGAACACATTTTAGCTGCCCTAATCAACTGCCCTTCAAAAACACTTTTTTTGCAGTTGTATGGGTGACGGCTTTTAAAATATAAATAAGTGTTAGAGAAAGTGTCGTTCCTATAAATGGTAGACTCAAATTTTTGTCAACTTTAGACTTTTTTTGAAATAGAAATATCTAAAAAATTACATACATGTTCATCAAAATTGTGGGTAAACTTTAAAAATCCAGTAGTGGTGTTTATGAATTCCATGAATTTAGGTGTCTCATCTTCTGCACACACCCAGAGAAAACATAAGTCATCTAGCTATCTAAAGTAATGTTTCTAACAGGATGAAAAGTAGAGTCCCGAATGTATCTTTTCTCCCACATAGACATTACCAAATTTGCAAAAATTGGGAAGCAGGCTACACCCATTGCCACCATCTGTACCTGCTGGAAGTATTCTCCCTCAAAATAGATAAAGCTGTTTTCTAGTACAAGTTCCAAAAGGTCATTAAGTAATCTAATCTAATTAAGCAGATATCTAGCTGTGTAAGCTATAGTAATGCTGAATGAAGAAAAAATCTAAACCTATCTTGTGGGGAATAGATGTAAATAAATTACCAAATTTACTGTTAAAGAAATATTTTTATCATTATATAAATCATGGATTAGCTTACTAAGAATATACCAAGAGTCCTTTAAAATGTGTTGGGTAGAATATAAATATTTTACAGGTCTGATCAATGAATAATGGTAGTGGATACATTTTGGACACATGTGCGGAGACTTTAAGTCTGTATGGTGGAACATCCACATTTTTATGTACTTTCAGGATTTGGAAGACAGCTGGTATGAGGGGATTTTTGACAGAAAGAAAATTATATGTCTCATAGGTGACTATGCCTTGTGTTAAGCATACATATATCTGTGTGTGTGTGTGTGTGTGTGTGTGTGTGTGTGTGTGTGTGTGTGTGTGTGTGTGTGTATATATATATATATATATATATATATATATATATATATATATATACATATATATAATAGATATAGTGATTTGACATACTGGTTAATCTGATGAATGTTTTCTGTGTGATGGTGTTATATTGTGCTCATCAGTGTAGTGTCATAGTTTGATAATTTCCTAGATACAGCTGGATATTTATACTGGCTTGCTATAGCAATAACCCACGCCTGGGTGTGGGTAATGCTGGATTTACCCATGGTTGGTGTGGTTTGGTCATGAGGGCGAAGCCCGAGTGGCCAAACAAAGCCAACCATGGGTAAATCCAGCATTACCCACACCCAGAAGTGGTTATTGTTATTATTAATGACATTATTTAAGAAAAAAAATAATTACTTTTCTTAAATAATGGCATTGTATAATGCCTCCTTGCTGCCCTTCCACAGCTGTCTGGTATTTTGTGGCAGTTCTGATGCACTGTGCATGCGTATGCCTATGCAGTACATCAGAGCTGTGGGCAAAAGCAATGGAGAAAGCAAGATCTCCGTTGCTTTTTACAAACTGTTTTGCGATGTTAAATGGGTTTAACATAGCGAGACAGCTTTAAAAAAAGCAACGGAGAATCTATGTTGCTTTTTTTTAAAGCTGTCTCGCTATGTTAAACCCATTTAACATAGCGAGACAGTTTTGGAAAAGCAACGGAGCAAGCGCAAGATCTCCGTTGCATTTTACAAAATGTCTCGCTATGTTAAAGGAGTTTAACACAGCGAGACAGTTTTAAAAAAGCAAGAGAATCTCTGTTGCTTTTTTTAAAGCTGTCTCGCTATGTTAAACTCGTTTAACATAGCGAGACAGTGTGAAGCAACAGAGATCTTGCGTTCTCCGTTGCTGTAAAAAAAAGAGTTATAGTAATGGAAAAAGTCCGGGTGACCGGACCTTTTTCCATTACTATAACTCTGATTTACAACGTGCACACTGAGCAATCAGCTTGCACGTTTTTGAATATTAATGAGGGGGGTCGTTGTATAATGTGGTTGTTAGTATACTGCCTGCTAAAACTACTTTGAGCTTACATTTCATAATCTTTCTTACCATCACTCTACTCTTATATTTCCCCTGTATTCTCTTACTTTGACTTAGACATTTTTTTCTTCCTTTCATTTTAGAGCTTGCAGTCACTATGTCTGACCTCAATATTGCAGAAGCTCTGCCACATAGCTCTACACCTACAAGTTTAATGAGAATTTTGTCAGTGTTTAATGTAAGCATATTTATCATGAAGCACTTTGCTTATTAACTTTAATCAGTTAATTACATGCCTGCTCTGTGATTGAAAGTCTCTGTGAAATAGTTTGTGCATTCTAAGGAGCACTTACTAAGTCAGCCAGTGTCCCCTTCTTCTTGACCAGTAGAGAATACTGCATATGCCAGTTATTTAGTCTCAGGAAATGACAGACAACATTGTTACTTGCATCTCTTTGTTAATTGGTTTGTTCTGGCTATAAACTGATTCTATCAGTTATAAATTGACCTGAGGGTGGGATTTTCACTGTAGTAGAGTGTACTGCTAAATATACCCTTGGTGTTGTCTCGTCTTAAACTCAGTCACTATCTTCCTTCATAGAGCAGGTATGCTTCATATCTTATTAGATTTCTATTTTCCTAAGACTGTGTAAAACAGTGACAAGACTTTGGTAATGTGTTATAACTGTAACACTTTCATTCAGATCAGAGAAGCTTTACGTATGCTGAGCATTTTTCTACTTAACACATACATATGTATTGTGAGTTGCTTGTGCTGTGGTGTGTGTGTGTGTGTGTGTGTGTATATATATATATATATATATATATATATATATATATATATATATATATATATATATATATATATACACACACACACATGTATTACACTGTTTTGACATTTTGACATGCTGGTTAATCCCATGAATGTCATATTGTACTTAGTGTAGTGCCATGTTGTGATAATTTGCTCAGTACAGTTGTATATTTACACTGCAATACTGTGGTCCTCTATTAGTATACTTCATACTAAAACAACGTTGACCTTACATTTCATACACATTCTAACCATCACTCTACTCTTATATTTCCTCTGCATTCTCTTCCTCTGACATAATGAGGTCCTTCCCCCATCTCTTTTATGTGTAACAATTACTAAGTTTATTGCCTCAATATAATTTTCCAGCTTAGTACAGTTTTTTCCTTCTTACATTTCAAAGCATGTGAGCACTACATCTGACCTTGAAATAGCAGGAGCCCTGCCATAAGGCCCTACACCTACACGTTTATTGAGAATTTTGTCAGGGTTTAATGTAAGCATGTTTATCATTAAGAACCTTGCTGCATATTAACTTTAAGCAGTTAAATACATGACAATCCTGCTCTGTGATTGAAAGTCTCTGTGAAATGTTCCGTGGACTCTGAGGACCGCTTACTAAGTCAGCCACTGTCCCCTTCTGCTTAACCTGTAGACTATACTTCTTATACCAGTTATTTAGTCTCAGGAAATGAGGACAACCTGTTTTACTTGCATCTCTTTGTTAATTGCTTTGTTCTGGCTATAAACTAATTGCACTCAGTTGTAAATTGACCTTTGGGTGGGATTTCACTGTAATAGAATGTACTACTAAATGTCCAATCAATGTTGTCTCCACTTGCACTCATTCACTGTCTTCCTTCGTAGATCTGGTATGTGTCATATGTTATTAGATTTCTACTTGTTTTAAGACTGTGTAAAACAGTGAAAGACTTTGGTAGTGTGTTATATTTGTAACATGTTCATGCTAAGTGTGTTTCCCTTTAACACATATGTATGTAATGTGAGTTGCTGGTGTTCCTGTGTGTGTGTGTGTGTGTGTGTGTGTGTGTGTGTGTGTGTGTGTGTGTGTGTGTGTGTGTGTGTGTGTGTGTGTGTGTGTGTGTGTGTGTGTGCATTTTGCACTGTTTTGACATACTGGTTAATCATAAATGTCATCTAAGTGATAGTGCTATATTTTGCTTATTAATATAGTGGTGTGTTCTGATAATTTGCTTGATACAACTGCATATTTACACTGCATTACTGTGATACAACTGCATATTTACACTGCATTACTGTGATACAACTGCACATTTACACTGCATTGCTGTGGTTTTCTATCAGTATACTTCCTGCTAAATCTATTTTGAGCTTACATTTCACAGACTTTCTTTTCATCACTCTACTCTTATATTTCCGCATACTCTCTTGCTCAGATGTACTGTGGTCCTGCCTCCATCTATTTTTTGCATAATAAGAACTAACTTTATTGCCTCATTATAATTTTACAGCTTAGTAGAGTTTTTTTTTTCTTTCAATTCAAAGCCTGCAGTCACTTCATCTGACTTCCATATTGCAGGAGCTCTGCCCCAAGGCCCTGCACCTATATGTTATTAAGAATTTTGTTAGTGTTTAATGTAAGTATATTTATAATTAAGAATCTTGCTGGTATTAACTTTAGTCAGTTAAATACATGCCTGCTCTGTCCCTGAAAGTCTCTGTGAAATAATCTGTTCACTCTAAGGACCACTTACTATGTTGGCCTCTGTCTCGTTATGCTTGACCGTTAGACAATATTGCATATACCAGTTATTTAATCTCAGGAAATAACAGACAACCTGTTTTACTTGCATCTCTTTGTTAATTGCTTTGCTTTGGCTATAAACTGATTACTCTTAGTCATGAATTGTCCCGAGGGTGGGATTGTCACTGTAATAGAATGTATTGCTAAATATCTCCTCAGTGTTGTCTCCTGTTACACTCAGTCACTATCTTTTTCATACATAAGTTATGCTTGATATGTTATTACATTTCTATTTGTTATAAAAGAACAGTGAACAAGCTTTGGTAGTGTGTTATATCTGTAACACTTTCATTCAGATTGAATAAGCTTATGTATACTGAGCCTGTTTCCCTTTAACACATATGTACATAATGTGAGGTTCTGGTGTGTGTGTGTGTGTGTGTGTGTGTGTGTGTGTGTGTGTGTGTGTGTGTGTGTGTGTGTGTGTGTGTGTGTGTGTGTGTGTGTGTATGTATGGTTCCACGTCATAATCTCAAAATACTGAAATCTCAAATTTCAGTATTTCAAAACTATAAAGCCGGACCATTCACAATCCCGAAACTCACAATCACGACTCACACAGTCACGAACATGCATACACCATATATCACATAACACACACACCATTCTACCCACAGCACACAATCCTACACTACATGCAAGCAGGGGGGCAAGCACCCCTGCGCCCCCCACCCCCTATCCCCTACTTATATATACCAACTCTGAGATCGCACATAACGAAAAAAAAAACAATTATACCATGGCATTCTACACTCGCTCGCACACACAGAAGCACAAATACACATCACACATACACAAACACCAACAAATCTAACACTCACACTTATACTTACACCTTCCTACCCTTACCCACACATACAACGTACAAAAACACACACATACACTCACTCACCTTCAATTCCAGACACCATACCAGACAAACACTTCACGTAATGCACTGGAAATGCATAAACGTGAATTTGAGATATTCAAATTCACTCTTATGCACTTTTGGCATTTTGCATTTTAAGCTTCATGGTCTCGAAATGCTGAAATTCAAGATTTCAGCAATTCGAGATATATTACACTGTTCTGACGTACTGGTTAATATCATGAATGTTTTCTAAGTGATTGTGTTATATTTTGCCATTTTCAGAGAATTTGCTCAATGCAGCTGCATATTTACACTGCATTACTGTGGTTCTCTATCAGTTTACTTCCTGCTAAAACTACTTTGAGCTTACATTTCATACTTTCTTACCATCACTCTGTACTTAAATTCCACCTGTAATCTCTTGCTGTGTCTTATTGTGGTCCTTCCTCCATCTGTTTTTGTAAAGTAAGTACTAATTTTATTACCTCAATATACTTTTACAGCTTAGTACTGTTTTTTCTTTCTTTCATTTTAGAGCCTGTGGTCATTATATCTGACTTCAGTATTGCAGGAGATCTACCACAAGGCTCTATACCTACACTTACAATTATACTCAGAATTTTGTCAATCCCCTATCCATACTTCCGCTTTACACTCTCCACACATTGCACCAAACCTATTTAATATTGTTCCTCACCTTTATTCCATATATAGAATAGGCTGATTAATTCTACTTCAACTCAAACCAAAGCAAAATTAAGTGCAAGAATCCTCTGCAAAAAACTGTATGCATAATTCCCCAATGCACTAAAATCCTTCTAGGAGGAGGTATACATCCTAATTCTGGCCCCACCTATCACAATGAGCATAAAGATAATTCTCTCCCACACACTTCTGTAACCCAACAGCAGTCAATCCCCAACCCTGGTGATGTAAGTTTTGCTGTAATAAATGTTAGAAGTATAAGAAATAATGGGTTCCTATCAGCAGACCGAAGATGCATGTTTTCGAATGCGTCTTGGTCAAACTGAAAACACTGAAATGGCAAAATATCAAAGCAGCATGTAAGAGAATTCTTTCCCTGGAAAAGAATTTGCTTGTCCGCTTCGGTAGTTTGCCGTTTTCAGCACTGTAGTGTAGTCTCGGAGTTGGTATATTTAAGTGGGGGGGGGGGTGGTGAAGCCCCCCACTTAATGTCATATTTTAAAGTGTTTTATTTTTTTTTTGTTGGAACAGCGATTTTTTTTCCCTTGGAAAAAAAATCACTGTTCTGACAGTTTGGTTTTGTAAGCTTTCACTTACATGGGGTCGATTAATCACCGTTCGCTTACCTAAGCGTTCGGTGATCTAATATAGACCCGAAATAACACTTATGAACTACATGCTTGGATTACTCAACATAACCCTGATGTTCTTGCTATGACTGTAACTTTGCTTAAACCCAGCATAAATGCCTCTAAAGTTATTCCTCCTGGCTACAATAAGATCCGTAATGACCATATAAAGAGGAAAGATGATGTTAATATTTCCCAATACCTGTCACATTTCTCCTTACAGCAAAACACTACCAAAATTCAGTTCAACAGAGCTTCTTATTGCTTTCCTCAAAGTAAACAAATACATATTACAGTCCTTTATATCCCTGCTGGCGACAATACAGCTATACTGGAAGATATCCTGCATTGCATACCCACATTTCCACAAGAAAAAAATTTACTAAGTGATGAGAATGTCAGTTGGTTAGACATAAACTCTAACTCCCCTATGTCTATTATGAATGTATATGGCTTCACACAACTAATTAATAGCCCTACACATTATAGCAAAACATCAAATGCTCTATTAGACTGGATATCAGAACCTAGCAAATACTCCATCACAGCTACACTATCAGACTCTCTCAGTGATCATCTCCTATTCTTTAAGACTAAACATCTCACACCTGCAGTTAAACAGCATATTTATACAACATGTAACCTTTTCAAGTTTAACCCATACATGTTCATTACTACACTATAATCTATTAACTGGAACTTCTTAAAAATCCTCTCCTTAGAAGATGTTGTAATTGGATTCAATACAATTTTTCTAAATGTCCTAAATAGATAGCCTTGCACCTCCTAGAAGGAAGAGGCTGAAAACAAATAATGCAATTTGGCTTCCCAAAAAGAGTAAAATGCTAAGGTAGGACAGAGAAAATGCATGAAAAGGAATGGCAAAAATATAAAACACCTCACAATCTTGAAAACTTCAGAATGCTTCACAATTGTACTACAAAGCAAATAAATGAAGACAAAAAAACTACAGTATAATAACTTTCAGAATAATACTACACACAGCCCTAAAAAAAATTGGAAACCTATTAAAGAAATTTTGCATCCAGGCCAAAAAAATCAACGCAAACTCCTCTTCCAGTAACTCACCACTCAAAACTGCAATACAGTTCAACTCTTATTTTATAGATAGTATAGCATATCTAACCAAGGATTCCTCAACATCTAATCCTAGCCGTGCTCAGCAGCCACATTTTACCACATCCACTTTCACCTTCAAACCTGGGCCCTCATCATAAATATAAAAAATAAGTTGTGTACTTACCATAATGTTCCATGTGTGTTCTCCACCTCACTGATGGATCGGATCTGATCCACTGGATCCATCTCAGCCTTTTACAAAAGCTCAAGGCCTTCAGCAAAGCTCGTTGGCATTCCACCTTACCCATAATGCAATTTCTGAAATCCCTCATATCTTGTTTGTCCCTGATAACTCATATTAGAGGTAAAGCTTTTATAGTTTAACAGAGAAGGATTATATCTGAGGCTACAGGGTCCTATAATATCCAAGTTGTGCTACTCGGTCTCCCAGGAGTATAAGCAGGAGGTATGGAGGGTGAGCTGTGAGAATAAAGGTCGACATGGGCAACACACATGGAACGTTATGGTAAGTACATAACTTCTTCATGTGATGTTGTCAGTCTTGCCTTTATTCTCACTGATGGGACCCCATCCAAAGCTACCTTATTCTTGGGTAGCTCAGGGGAGAATATTCCTCAGAACCTGGAGGCTAAATCTACTTTGTAATGAGAAATAAAGGTATGAAGATTTGTCCATGTTGCTGTAGCACAGATATCATCCAAAGGTAGCCTAGCTTGAAAGGTTGCAGAAGTAGCTATCACTCTAGTGGAATGAGCTTTATCAAGAGTAGCAAGAGTTTTGTTCTTAAAACTGTAAATGAAGGAAATACACTGTGAAATCCATTTGCATAAGGTAACTTCTGATACAGGTAGGCCTTTCCTAATGTCAGAGTAAGACACAAGTAGCTGATCTGATTGTCTGATTTCTGCAGTTCTGTGTAGGTCAAATGCAATTGTCTATGAATGTCCAGTGTATGTAATGAATATCCCTCTTTATTCTGGAAATTTGGGAAGAATACTGGTAACTTAAATGATTGAGGTCACTTTCAGGCACAACTTTGGGCAGAAATGTGGGGTTGATGTATAAAGAAACTCTGTCCTTATGAAATACCAGGTAAGGTGGCTTGGCAAATAAAGCTTGCAATTCTGAAAATCTCCTTGCTGACGTAATGGCCACTAATAGAGTGTTTTCCAAGAAAGATACTTTAAGTCACAAGTAGCAGACAGTTTGAAGGGGTGACAGATAATGTTTGACAATACAAAATTAATGTATTCAATCCTTAGAAATAGGTCAGTCCAGGAATTCCATGTTCCCTGTCTCTGGTAAAAGTTACACATTATCCTTCTGCAAAAAGGAGGAAATTCAACAGACATTAATAAATTTAGCCATATAGCAATCATCTCCCCTTGCCAAAATACTTGAAAAATGTATTCAAAAACAACTGCTAGACTATCTCTTGCATGACGAGCTTGTATAGGTTCATAGGTTCATACTAGGCTATCCGCCCTAGGGCATTTATAAGCCTAGCCAGAGTGTTTTTGGCTTTTGCCACCCATTTTAAATTAATTTTGCTATGCCTTTTTTTGAGGTTAGTATACTGTGCCTCTGTCTAACAGTGACACAGAAGTGATAGCCGGGGTAAACCTACGATCTCCCATCCACTCATCAAGATTCCTCTTGAAGAGAGTCAATGTGGGACTCTGCCTAACCTGGACTGGGATTTTATTCCAGAGTGAAGGGAACCTCTGGGTTATGAATCTGTCCCTCCAGCATGTCCTATTTATTTCAGTGCTGAGGTTCAAGTCTCTCGATGGGATTTGGATTTTCTGAGGTGCAGCATGTCCATTAATTCCGGGTTGGACATGGCTTTATACGTCAGGCACAGATCGCCTCTGAGCAGGCGGTATGCCACTGAGTAGAGCTGGAGTTTCTTTATCCGGGCAGCATATGGCATCTGTTTGAGCCCTTTGATCCTCTTGGTGAGGTACTTTTGGGGTGAGGCCATGGCTCTGGCACCAGTTGTCTGTTTCTATGAGGCCCTTTTGGAGGATGTGTGTCAGCTGGAGAGTTGATTATGGCGCCCAGTTTGCAGTCATCTGCGAACTTGGTCAGCCACAGTCCTTCCGTGTTGGCCTGTACCACCGAGAAATATATACCGAACAAGAGAGGTCCCAGGACTGAGCCTTGTGGGACGCCACAAGTAACTGTATTGTGTGTTGTGTATCCCCTACACAACATGGCTTCTGTCCTTCCCATAGTACTAGCATTGCCCTTATAACCTGTATAGATACTGTCAATAAAACTACAGATAATGGTAAACTAATCTATTCCTTATTCCTAAACTTGTCTGAAACCTTCAACACAGTTTGTCACAGCAAACGTCTACTTCAGATGTCCTCACCTGGTTTTTCTCAGTCCACTCTTCTGTGGTTTAAAAGTTACCTGTCCTGATCTCTTCTAACCTCCCAGTCACTAGCAGTGTATCACAAGACTCTGTCCTTGGTCCCCTCCTCTTTAACATTTTCACCAACAGCCTCTATACTTCTACAAAATAGGCCAGCCTAATACAATATGCAGATTATTCCACTCTCATTTGCACATCTGACAACATGGTACACCTCCAAAAAATTACTTAGGAAGCTTTAACAACCACTGAAACATGGATTTGTAACTCACATGTACAAAACAGCCAGCACTAAAAATCAGCTTATATACAGGAATAACAAACAGCATACAGCCTTCATCACTGCATAAAAATCTTCCATCATTTACCGAATTTAAATACAATTCCATAAAACAATTATGGCCATAATCAATTTTCACAACAGCTCATTAAGCCCTGGTGTAAACAATGCCCCTAATCCACATTTGTTCTTTTTGGTTTAACAGTGAATACCATCTCACTTTACTGTTAGTTGTAAAATCAATGCTGTCAGTAACAGTAAACATAAAACATGCAGAGGCATGTTTTAAAGTATGTTTATATAAAGCATTAGTAACTTTAGCACACCTTATATCACTCAAGTGTTCAGGCATTCTTAACTTCAGAGGACGTGAAGTTTGCCCCACATAAAATGCTGAGCAGGAACACGTCACTAAATATACCACCCAGTCTGTATTGCAATTCCCATATACCAAAATATCAAAAACTTTAAGCTATTCCTTGAACTAAAGTGTTTATCTTAATTAACAAATTTACAAAAATGACAATGTCCACATGGAAAACAACACACTAACTTTTGACCATCTAATGTAGTCTGATATTTGTATTCGCTCCTATGATAAATCTTTTTGTAATAATTGAACAAACCTGCCATCGTTGTTGCTTTTCTATAGGAAAGTAGACATTTTAAAGGTACAATATCCTTCAGTTTATCTTCCATCAACAAAATATCCCAGTGTTTAAACATGCTGTATGCTGGTTTTTATTCCTATATGTATGTAGACCGTTATTTTTTGACTTTATATTATGGTCTGGTTGGAAGCTGATTTTGAGTGCTGGCTGTTTTGTACATTTGGATTATTTTGCTTTTGGGCCATTGCACCTATCCGTACTTGTGTAAGACTTAGATTGCTTCTATCTTGCTCTTCATCCTCATGCTGTTGGTCTGCCAGCTTTCAACTCGTTTGTGATTCCAGAGGATTATTTGGGAATTATCACTGGTATAACCATTTTTTTTCTTTGGACCACAGTAGGAATAAATAGTTAAGAGTGTGCGGAAGTATTATTCCTGATGTTTGCTGCCTTAAAAATTTCCATATTGGGGGCGTGGCCAAGGATGAACACAGGATAGCAGCAGATTTCTTCAGCTCCACCAATTTCATTACATTGACAGGAATTGATTACTTAAAAAATTAATTATTGAAGTAATTTTCTTTCTAAATATGTTTGTTTTATATAGTTCTTGAACTATATCTAAAAAAGAAAGGAAATCTTAATAATATTCCTGTCAGAAATTACTTTGGAAATTTTCTTGTCAGTTTATCAGTCTGAAATGAGTTCCAGTAAGACAAATTTTCAAGACTCCAGCATCAAGAAAGAACTTCAGTCTCTGATAATTATAGTCCAGCAACTTACTGCTAAGATGGATAAAATGGATACTAAAATAGACACTTTCATAGAAAAACTACAAAACAAATAGACTTGTTACATATGGACCTGCAACAACAGAAGATCCAGATGACAGGCATAGAAGAAGCTGTGAATGACATGGAAAATAAAATACAAGAACAGGAAATCAACATTGAGTTTCTGCTGAAACAAAATACACATTTACAAACAAAGCTGGATGACCTGGAAAATAGATCTAGGTGCAATAACATTAGGATTTTTGGACTGCCAGAAAATATTGAAGGTAACAATATTACTTCTTTTTAACAACATGGCTCCCTAAAACTTTAGATTTACCAGAAGCATTCTCTTTTGGTATCGAAGAGCACATAGATCTATAGCTAATACTAACTCTAACAAAAACTATCCTAGATCAGTTATAGTTAGATTTCTATCATCTTTTGATAAAGAGATGGTTCTTAAATCTGCTTGGGCTAAAGCTCCTGTTAAGTTTAATGAGACAACTGTGCATTTTGACAATGACTATTCTT
Source organism: Protopterus annectens (assembly GCF_019279795.1). Classification (NCBI taxonomy): domain Eukaryota; kingdom Metazoa; phylum Chordata; order Ceratodontiformes; family Protopteridae; genus Protopterus; species Protopterus annectens. The sequence goes on from NC_056737.1 coordinate 1,351,798,029, forward strand.
CCATGGTAATTGCTAAAAGAAAAGTTTTTCTGCCACTAATAAGGGAGCTTAAAAAGCACAGTTTAAAACATACCTTCTGTTTCCTGCCAAGCTTAAAATCTTCCTTCCTGATGGTCCTAAGGTCTTGATGATTTAGACTCTGCTTTACTGTTTGTCAAAAAAAAGGATTTTGGATAAAATAGAAGAAATGGAATGGGCTAGTTCTTCATTAAAGAGATTGGCAACTGAAGCTTCCTGGAAGACTTCAGAGAAGAAGAAGAGACTAAAAACAAATGATTTGTTATATGTTTTTTTCTCTCATCATTTTAGTTCATTATTAATCTTTTGAATATAGTTCCTGCATTTCCAGAAAGCCACAAATATTTTGGAAAAGATTTAATCAGAGTTATTCTCTATGTGCAAAGAAATGTTTTGTTTCATAACCAGTCAAATTGCCTGAGGATTTAATGGCAGGCTGTGACTCGATTTGTTATTCTTTCTGATAAAAGTAAGGTTAGTAATTTGATACATTTTTTTATCTTTACCTATTTTCCTTCTTCTTTTATTATTTTCTTTGTTTAAACAAAGACATTGTATTTAGATTATGTAGTGGTTAAAGGGTAGTGAGGGCAGGGAGAGAACAGTAATGAAAATATCATTAATAGAATAATAACATATTTATTTCTTGTAAAAGTTTATAAGTTCTTCAAATGCTATTTCTAATTATACTTTCTTGATTATACTGCTTATGCTTGTTTGTAAATAATCTGTCATGCTTTAACTAATAATAATCAGAACTAAATAAGAGTAAATAATATGTTTTATTTTTAACTCTATTAATATAAACAGTAAGTAACATTCCATTGTATATACTTCTTACAGCTTTCTCTTACATTTTTATTTCTGCCTCACTCCCTTTTATTTTCTACTCTCTTTTCTTTTCTTTATTAATATATAGAAATGCTTTAGACTGTGTGGGCACAGTGAATAATAGGATTTGTATGAAAATTGAGTTGGGAGAAGAATGCTGAGTTTTATTGCTTGTTGGTAATTTTGAGTTTAATTTCACTTGCATAGAGGCTGTGATGATCTGTGGAATACATTGTGGAGGTTCTGTCATGTTTAGATGCATTTACACTGCTAAATGAATGTTTGTCACTAGTTTTTAATAAGTTTCCCGCCAAAATGTTAAGAGAGACAATCTGGGATGTGGGCTGTCTTATGCACAATGTCCTTGAGTTACCTCAGAATCTTCAAATCACAGAATTCTCACAGAGAAACTGAAAGCAGTTAGTATAAACATTGACAAGGTTATCACACTGACACACCACAGATTCAGGAAAAATATTCTGTTCATAAAATATGTCAGTTATAATGAGTTTAAATGATGTAGTTTCTTGTAGTAAGTAAATGTCTTATTTTGGAAGGCATAAAAATGAAACATTTATTTAAATGTTTTGAAAATCTACTTAACAGCAGCATAATAATCTGTGTTAAAAATTTGTGTTCCAAACATATACTTTACTATAACTCATTTAATTCATCTGATTGACAAACATAAATAATCTTATAACTCTATTCTGGAAGAAATGTCATGTGATATATTTTAAAGCAGTAGGTTAGCATGATTGTAAAATCTGGTTACCAATATGTGTTTGCTGTGCATTATTTTGTATAAAGCAGACAGATTTATTCTAGGGACAGCAAGTAGGATAGTGCTCTACTAACACACAACTCAGTGAGATCAGATATATATATATATATATGTGTGTGTGTGTGTGTGTGTGTGTGTGTGTGTGTGTGTGTGTGTATGTATGTGTGTGTGTGTGTGAGTGTGATGGCTTTTTTTCTGAGAATCTGCATAACTATCCAATATGATTTATAATAATTTCTATGAATACAATATTTTACTCTATTGACAAAATGAATGTTTGCCACAAGTTTTAATAAGTATGCCGCCAAAATGTTAAGGGAGACAATCTGGGATGTGGGCTGTCTCATGCATAGTGTCCATGAGTTTCCTCAGAAGCTTCACTCACAGAATTTTCACAGAGAAACTGAAAGCAGTTAGTATAAACATTGACAAGGTTATCACACTGACACACCACAGATTCAGGAAAAATACTCTATTCATAAAATATGTCAGTTATGATGAGTTTGGATGATGTACTTTCTTGTAGCAAGTAAATATCTTATTTTAGAAGGCATAGAAAATGAAACATTTATTTAAATGTTTTTGAAAATCTACTTGACAGTAGCATAATAATCTGTGTTAAAAACTTGTGTCCCAAACATATACTTTACTATAACTCATTTAATTCATCTGATTGGCAAGCATAAATAATCTTATAACTCTATTCTGGAAGAAATGTCATGTGATATATTTTAAAGCAGTAGGTTAGCATGATTGTAAAATCTGGTTACTAATATGTGTTTGCTGTGCATTATTTTGTATAAAGCAGACAGATTTATTCTAGGGACAGCAAGTAGGATAGTGCTCTACTAACACACAACTCAGTGAGATCAGATATATATATATATATATATATATATATATATATGTATGTGTGTGTGTGTGTGTGTGTGTGTGTGTGTGTGTGTGTGTGTGTGTATCTATGTATATATGTGTATGTGTATGTGTATGTGTGTGTGTGTGTGTGTGTGTGTGTGTGTGTGTGTGTGTGTGTGTGTGTGTGTGTGTGTGTGTGTGTGTCTGTGTTTATGTGTGATGGCTTTTTTTTTTTTTAGGTAATAACGCAGGTGTTTCTGAGAATCTGCATAACTATGCAATATGATTTATAATAATTTTATGAATACAATATTTTACTCTATTGACAATAATGAGTTTAAGTAAATGCTCATATACAAACAATTCAAGATTTTTGGAAGCTGTTGATAGAATTCACATGACAGAAAATAGATGCATCTTAATGCATGTAATGTCTGAATCATATTAGCCAAAGTTTTGATTTAAATGAATGTTAGAACATAATTTTCTCTCCTCTTGATTTCTAACATTAAGATTATTTGAATGCTATTAGAATTCAAGTGTTATATATTACATAGATCTATATAATAGTATGAACAGTTTTAAAAAAAAAAAAAAAGTTTATTTTAGTTTATATGATGCTGTTTTACCAAATGTGTAGTTTTGTCTTGATAGATAATTGAATTGAAAACTGTTAACCTCAGTTAAATATAACTAGTATTAAATTGATAAGGTGGTAGCTGAGGTACTTCTGCTTAGGGTAGGGGGTTAACTTGAGTAGTAAATATTGCTCTAAGTTGGAGTTTTCAACTCCAGGCGGGATGCAAGGTTTAATCCTTACATTATTTTCACTTGTTCATTGTTATATGTATATAGTTTTGACATCCACAATATATTTTGTACACTCATTGTCACTACAAACAAAATTGAATCCTATACAAAATCCCATAAGAGATTTAATAAATACAGCTATATTTAAAGGTACACCTAAAAGAGGAGATGTAACATTATTTATCTTGTTATTTGTTATTTCGATCATAAGATTCTTGAGTTTTAAAAATGCCAAATTACATCTTTAAAAGGAATTTCTTTAAACATTAATGGATTGAATAATCCATGTAAAAGGGCAAGCCTAATAAGATACATTAATCTACACAAGGCCAATCTAGTCTTCCTGCAAGAAACCCATCTCTTGAAAAAGATATTGATAAACTAGCCACTAATAAGTATGCAGTATTGGTTAGTTCAGAGCACACTCAGAAAAAGAGGAGTGGCTATTTTATGGAATAAAAGTATGCCCATTCCTAAAACCATTAAGTCTTATCAGGATGACAAAGGAATGTTTTGTATGGTTACAATACAAATTAATGGGAAGACTTACACTTTAATTAATGTATACTGGATACCTGGAATTGGTATTAATACAGTGAAACATCATATTGATAAGATCATATCATTCTCTATAGGGGATATTATTTTAGCTGGTGATTTTAATTGTATACTACATGAAAGTGATACTACCACTATAAAGAAAAGAAGAATTACATCTAATGCAAAACATTTAAATGATTTTGCTAATTCTTATCATTTGAATGATATTAATAATCAGATAGAGTCAAAATCATTACCATACACCTTTTTTCTAACAGATACAAAACTTATTCAAAAATAGATAGGGTCTTTATTTCTAACCAGATGGTAACAGATTTAATTAATTCCAAAATCATTTCATGTCCTATATCTGATCATAACTCAATTGTTTTGAATTCATGATAAAAATACTCATAATGTTCAGATCAAAAGGATACCAGCATACTTAACTCAGCTAAAAGACTATAAAGAATATATACTTTCAGAAGTACAACATTTTCTAGACATAAATAATACTCCTGAAGTCTCCATTGTCTATGTTTGGGATGCCGTAAAATCATATCTATATGGACAAAGTATCAGATGGTATAATAACAAAAGGAAATCTTGGGATAAGGAATTGTTAGATATTCAAAGTAAACTAGACTCTTATAAACATAATAATAAAGAAAATATTATGGACAAGAAAGTTATTGAAGAAATAAACAAACTAAATGAGAAATACAAAGAAATTTTAACTCATAAAGTTAAAATAACTTTAGAGAATACAAGTTGCTGTCTTATTCAATAAGCCCCAAATACTTACATAGACTTAAAAATAAAACAAAAAGATTGAATAAACAAAACCATATCAAAGAAATCTTTTCTTTAAGGAAAAAGAAGAATGTTTCTAGTATATCAGAAATACTGGATGAATTTAGAAATCACTTTCACAAGATTAACCATAACAACATTAACATGGAACCTAAAGATAAAATAAAGGAGTTTATAACCACAAACATGAATAAAAAGCTTAATAAACAACAGATTAAACTATTGGACAAGAGTATTTCATATACAGAAGTTATTACACAAATAAATAAGCTTAAATCAAACAAAGCACCGGGTAATGATGGTATTATACCAGAGATATATAAAATCCTTTCTAAAACTACATATTCATTAATACATAAGGTTTTTATTCTGGCCCAAACTGAGTTAATAACCCCCATCTTGGCAATATACATTTATTTCACCAATTTTAAAACCTAATAAAGATCCAACTAGATGTTCTTCATATCGACCCATCTCATTACTTAATGTTGATTATAAAATGTTTATGAGTATTTTTGCTGATAGATTGAAGACAATTATCCCGCATTATAGACATAGATCAGACGGGCTTCATTGTAAATAGAAATACTTTTGATAATATAAGAAGAACTTTAACATTAATTGATTTTGCAAATAGGAAAAGAAAGATTTAACACTTATTAGTCTTGATATAGGTTCAGCATTTGATTCAGTAAGTTGGGACTATCTGTTTACCTTACTGAAGTGCACAAATTTCTCTGATGCATTTGTAAATTTAATTGAGCATTTATACAAAGGAACGCTGGCTTATATTAAGGTAGGAACATATGTTTCACAAAAATACCCATTCTTAAAGGTACAAAGCAAGGATGTCCACTTTCTCCACTATTATTCACTTTAGTAATGGAGCCTTGGGCTAATTTGATTAGAAACAGTACTGACATAGAGGGTTTTGAAATAGAAGAAAATACAACATCAAAAATTCAACTTTTGCAGATGATGTTCTAATTACATCAGCAGGATCTAATTCTTATATGCAGTCTTTATTTGATAAAATGATGAATTTTAAAAGTATTTCTGGTTTAATATTCAATGAAGAAAAACTAAAATACTACCTATATATACACGAAAAAATACTCTCATTAGTGATTTTACTAAATATGTACCCAACTCAGGTCAGATAACTTATTTAGGTATAATACTATCTAAAGATATTAAATCTATTATATATAATAACTATAATACCTGTTTTCTTAATATACAAAATCTTTTAATACCTGGAATAATATGTTTTTACTATGGAGGAGAGACTTACAATTATTAAAATGATAATATTCCCCAAGATTTTATACTTAATACAATCAATAATACTTTCACCTACAAAAATAACTATCAAGAAACTGAATACATTAATGTTAAATTTCTTATGGGCACCTAATAGACCTAGGATTGCATTAAAGAAACATACTAATAGCTGGTCTCAAGGGGGTATTTCTTTTCCAGACTTTAATTTATATATTATCTCTTCTATTATAAAAGTTATTACTTTATTAATAGATCGGTCATATGTCAAAATGGAAAGATTATTGGGAGCTAATTAGTATGCACTTCATGAAAATCTCCTTAACACATAAAAATATGATTATAAATAACTCCATGTTGTGGTTGCTAAAGGAATTTTGTACGTCACCTATTACACCTAAACATATGGTCTGTTACACATTAAATATTATTATTAGTTATCGTAACTTTATATTCATGCACCCTAAGTATAGGGAATGGAATTTTATTGTATTCCTATAATTTATACTCAGGGTATGCTTATGTCATCTACTTCTGAAGGAGCTCATTTAGCTATAGATAATAATCTAAAGTACTGGTATCAGCTGATATCTGATAATAAAGTTAAAAATCTAGATTTCTTAAAACAAGAATTTGATCTAAGAGAAACTTGCTGGTTAGAGGTTCAGATCTTTAGACAACATCTCATTGATAGAATAGATCTAATGTCTATAACAGTTAAAGAATCTATTCCAAAACTGATTGATTACTTGATAATAAATTTACAGCATAAAGTTTCTGATAAAGGTAAACTTTCATATATACATAAAATTATCAGACAAGAAACTTTTACAATGTAGATTCATACTGGAATTATTTCACCTCTATTAATGGGGACCCACCAACTCAACAAGATAAACAATATATATTGGAATCTGCTTATAGAACTACATCTTCCATTGTCTGGAGACTTTATACATGGAAATTTTACATAGATCTTTTATACACCTTTGATGATGAATAAAATTAATAATAAAGATAATCTATGTAAGAGATGTAATGTAGAAATTAATGCTGACTGGGTTCATATGTTTTATGACTGTATGAAGTTGAAAGAATACTGGAAGTCAATTAATGAATTAATGAATTTAGCAGGCTCTTTTTACAGATAATTTCATTATTTCTAAGTCTCTTATATTATTCAACACACCTGTACCTCAATGTGTTAAAAAGATTAAGCTTCCCTTGTTATGGTCTATCCTAGCAGTGGCTAGGAAAATAATAACTAGAAATTGGATTTCAGATACACCTCCTTCGTTCAATGAATTTAAAAATGTTATGAATATAATGTGTCATATGGAAATAAGCACAATTAGAATGAGAACAACTAGACAAAACATCACATTTTATTGTATGGGATAATTTACAAAATTTGTTAAAAAAATTCTAATTTCAATAGCACAGTATTTTAGTTTAATTAATTGATCTGATTGTAGTGGATGTCTTTGTAAATACTTTAGTTGTTTTGTTGAATATTATTATAATACCTATTTTTAATTATTTGTATAAAATTGTTATGATATTTCTCTTATATGTTAAAACAATAAACTTGATTTAAAAAAAAAAAATTCCATATTGGGCGTTTTTTTACAGTGGCTGCCGATTTATTTGCAAGCCCATTAGTTTAATAGCTGTGACTTTTGTTCAGAATTATTCCATTTGGGGATTGGTAAAATCATATCTATATGGACAAAGTATCAGATGGTATAATAACAAAAGGAAATCTTGGGATAAGGAATTGTTAGATATTCAAAGTAAACTAGACTCTTATAAACATAATAATAAAGAAAATATTATGGACAAGAAAGTTATTGAAGAAATAAACAAACTAAATGAGAAATACAAAGAAATTTTAACTCATAAAGTTAAAATAACTTTAGAGAAATACAAGTTTTTGTCTTATTCAATAAGCCCCAAATACTTACATAGACTTAAAAATAAAACAAAAAGATTGAATAAACAAAACCATATCAAAGAAATCTTTTCTCTAAGGAAAAGAAGAATGTTTCTAGTATATCAGAAATACTGGATGAATTTAGAAATCACTTTCAGAAGATTAACCATAACAACATTAACATGGAACCTAAAGATAAAATAAAGGAGTTTATAACCACAAACATGAATAAAAAGCTTAATAAACAACAGATTAAACTATTGGACAAGAGTATTTCATATACAGAAGTTATTACACAAATAAATAAGCTTAAATCAAACAAAGCACCGGGTAATGATGGTATTATACCAGAGATATATAAAATCCTTTCTAAAACTACATATTCATTAATACATAAGGTTTTATTCTGGCCCAAACTGAGTTAATAACCCCCATCTTGGCAATATACATTTATTTCACCAATTTTAAAACCTAATAAAGATCCAACTAGATGTTCTTCATATCGACCCATCTCATTACTTAATGTTGATTATAAAATGTTTATGAGTATTTTTGCTGATAGATTGAAGACAATTATCCCGGCATTATAGACATAGATCAGATGGGCTTCATTGTAAATAGAAATACTTTTGATAATATAAGAAGAACTTTAACATTAATTGATTTTGCAAATAGGAAAAGAAAGATTTAACACTTATTAGTCTTGATATAGGTTCAGCATTTGATTCAGTAAGTTGGGACTATCTGTTTACCTTACTGAAGTGCACAAATTTCTCTGATGCATTTGTAAATTTAATTGAGCATTTATACAAAGGAACGCTGGCTTATATTAAGGTAGGAACATATGTTTCACAAAAATACCCATTCTTAAAGGTACAAAGCAAGGATGTCCACTTTCTCCACTATTATTCACTTTAGTAATGGAGCCTTGGGCTAATTTGATTAGAAACAGTACTGACATAGAGGGTTTTGAAATAGAAGAAAATACAACATCAAAAATTCAACTTTTTGCAGATGATGTTCTAATTACATCAGCAGGATCTAATTCTTATATGCAGTCTTTATTTGATAAAATGATGAATTTTAAAAGTATTTCTGGTTTAATATTCAATGAAGAAAAAACTAAAATACTACCTATATATACACGAAAAAATACTCTCATTAGTGATTTTACTAAATATGTACCCAACTCAGGTCAGATAACTTATTTAGGTATAATACTATCTAAAGATATTAAATCTATTATATATAATAACTATAATACCTGTTTTCTTAATATACAAAATCTTTTTAATACCTGGAATAATATGTTTTTACTATGGAGGAGAGACTTACAATTATTAAAATGATAATATTCCCCAAGATTTTATACTTAATACAATCAATAATACTTTCACCTACAAAAATAACTATCAAGAAACTGAATACATTAATGTTAAATTTCTTATGGGCACCTAATAGACCTAGGATTGCATTAAAGAAACATACTAATAGCTGGTCTCAAGGGGGTATTTCTTTTCCAGACTTTAATTTATATATTATCTCTTCTATTATAAAAGTTATTACTTTATTAATAGATCGGTCATAAAATGGAAAGATTATTGGGAGCTAATTAGTATGCACTTCATGAAAATCTCCTTAACACATAAAAATATGATTATAAATAACTCCATGTTGTGGTTGCTAAAGGAATTTTTGTCACCTATTACACCTAAACATATGGTCTGTTACACATTAAATATTATTATTAGTTATCGTAACTTTATATTCATACACCCTAATGGAATTTTATTGTATTCCCTATAATTTATACTCAGGGTATGCTTATGTCATCTACTTCTGAAGGAGCTCATTTAGCTATAGATAATAATCTAAAGTACTGGTATCAGCTGATATCTGATAATAAAGTTAAAAATCTAGATTTCTTAAAACAAGAATTTGATCTAAGAGAAACTTGCTGGTTAGAGGTTCAGATCTTTAGACAACATCTCATTGATAGAATAGATCTAATGTCTATAACAGTTAAAGAATCTATTCCAAAACTGATTGATTACTTGATAATAAATTTACAGCATAAAGTTTCTGATAAAGGTAAACTTTCATATATACATAAAATTATCAGACAAGAAACTTTTTACAATGTAGATTCATACTGGAATTATTTCACCTCTATTAATGGGGACCCACCAACTCAACAAGATAAACAATATATATTGGAATCTGCTTATAGAACTACATCTTCCATTGTCTGGAGACTTTATACATGGAAATTTTACATAGATCTTTTATACACCTTTGATGATGAATAAAATTAATAATAAAGATAAGCTATGTAAGAGATGTAATGTAGAAATTAATGCTGACTGGGTTCATATGTTTTATGACTGTATGAAGTTGAAAGAATACTGGAAGTCAATTAATGAATTTTTGCAGGCTCTTTTACAGATAATTTCATTATTTCTAAGTCTCTTATATTATTCAACACACCTGTACCTCAATGTGTTAAAAGATTAAGCTTCCCTTGTTATGGTCTATCCTAGCAGTGGCTAGGAAAATAATAACTAGAAATTGGATTTCAGATACACCTCCTTCGTTCAATGAATTTAAAAATGTTATGAATATAATGTGTCATATGGAAATAAGCACAATTAGAATGAGAACAACTAGACAAAACATCACATTTTATTGTATGGGATAATTTACAAAATTTGTTAAAAAAATTCTAATTTCAATAGCACAGTATTTTAGTTTAATTAATTGATCTGATTATAGTGGATGTCTTTGTAAATACTTTAGTTGTTTTGTTGAATATTATTATAATACCTATTTTTAATTATTTGTATAAAATTGTTATGATATTTCTCTTATATGTTAAAACAATAAACTTGATTTAAAAAAAAAAAAAATTCCATATTGGGCGTTTTTTTACAGTGGCTGCCGATTTATTTGCAAGCCCATTAGTTTAATAGCTGTGACTTTTGTTCAGAATTATTCCATTTGGGGATTGGTGCTGATCATGGTTTTTGGCATCAGAAACACATTTGAACTTTTTTGAGGGTCACAGTTTATATTAACTGTGAGGTGAAGTTTACTATATATCAGAACAATTGTTTTCCATTGGGGTCTGCATTTTTTTGATCTCCACATTGTTTGGTTCCTTATATGGGACGGAATTTAACAAATTTCATGAGAAGTGAATTTCACATTAGAACGATGGTTTTCTAGTGGGCCAGTGGTTTCTGATATTTCTGGCTTTATATGCTGGGTGGAATTTAATGCATTTCAAGTGGAATTGGGACTGAATAAGTTATTTGGCAATGGCAAGGTCTCATTTAAGAAATTGGTGAATAACGGGTGGAATTCTATGTATTGTAAGTGGAACTGTGAACAAACAAGTTATTTGGTAACAGAAGGTGTGGACTTTGGAAGAATTTCTGTTTCAGGAGGTTTGATCAATATTATTTCCATTTACGTACACATGATAGTTGGAATATTCAATTTGGGACATGTCTTTGAATAATGGACTTTGTAAGACTTACAATATTGTTTTTTGAAGATGTACTTTGACATGTACACACTTTCCTACATACTTGATGTAAACAACTGTTGATTGACGGAAAGTATATAGTTTTTTTAGTTTTTGCTAATAATATGAGGCTCTGTCAATCATAATTTATGTACATGGGTACTTGATTTATATGCTACGGTTGAATGTGATTCGATTTGGTAATGGGTGTGTGTGTTAGCACATGTAAATTGTATGATAGATCTTTATTTCACTTTTGGGTGAAGTGTGATAAGAGGTAGCATTCATAACAATATTTGGAAGTTTGACTACACATTCTTCATAAGTAATGTTAAGAAGGGACGTGATGATTAGTGATCGGCAGTATGGTTTCATGCCGGGAAAGAGCACTACAGATGCAATGTTTGCTCTGAGAGTGTTGATGGAGAAGTGCAGAGAAGGTCAGAAGGAGTTGCATTGTGTTTTTGTAGACTTAGAGAAAGCATATGACAGGGTGCCTAGAGAGGAGTTGTGGTATTGTATGAGGAAGTCAGTTGTGTCAGAGAAGTATGTAAGAGTGGTACAGGATATGTACGAGGGTAGTGTGACAGCGGTGAGGTCTGCGGTGGGAGTGATGGGTGCGTTTAAGGTGGGATTACATCAAAGATCAGCTCTGAGCCCTTTCTTATTTGCAATGGTGATGGACAGTTTGACAGAAGAGATCATACAGGAGTCCCCGTGGACTATGATGTTTGCAGATGACATTGTGATCTGTAGTGAGAGCAGGGAACAGGTGGAGGAGACCCTGGAGAGATGGCGATATGCTCTAGAGAGAAGAGGAATGAAGGTCAGCAGGACTAAGACAGAATATATATGCGTGTGAATGAGAGGGAGGATAGAGGAATGGTGAGGATGCAAGGAGTAGAGGTGGCAAAGGTGGATGAGTTTAAATACTTGGGATCAATAGTTCAGAGTAATGGTGAGTGTGGAAGAGAGGTGAAGAAGAGAGTATAGGCAGGATGGAGTGGGTGGAGAAGAGTGTCAAGAGTGATTTGTGACAGACGAGTACCAGTAATAGTGAAAGGGAAGGTCTACAAGAGGGTAGTGAGACCAGCTATGTTATATGGGTTGGAGACAGTGGCATTGACAAAAAGGCAGGAGTTAGAGCTGGATGTGACAGAGTTAAAGATGCTACGATTTGCACTGGGTGTGACGATGGTGGACAGGATTAAGAATAAGTATATTAGAGGGTCAGCCCAGGTTGGAAGGTTTGGAGACAAAGCCAGAGAGGCAAGATTACATTGGTTTGGACATATGCTGAGGAGGGATGCTGAGTATATTGGGAAAAGGATGTTAAGGATGAAGCTACCAGGTAACTGGAAAAGAGGAAGGCCTAAGATAAGGTTGATGGATGTGGTGAGAGAGGACATGCAGGTGGTTGGTGTGACAGAGCAAGATGCAAAGGACAGGAAGAAATGGAAACAGATGATCCGCTGTGGCGACCCCTAACGGGAACAGCCGAAAGATGATGATGATTCTTCATAAGTAATGTGCAACATTATTTGTATTTGACAACCATTGAGTGCATATATAAGACAGGTGAATGATTTGATTGACCTTTATTTCACTTTAGGGTGAAGTAATTGAGTTGGATTGTTACCAAATACTTATAATATAAAGGCAATATTAAAATTATCAGTGTGTGTATGTAAAATTTTTTTGGAAATCCGACCATTTCTTAATGTAAGCCTATCTGTTGAGCATTGCTGACAGACATTTGGTCTGTATTTATAATTGTTCTTTTCAGTCGAGATTGGGTAACTGTTTCCTATTTTTGGATCCTGGCGACACTTTGAGATGAAGTAATTGGGTTGGATATTCATCAGATGGGCTGTGTTATATAAATGTGTGGAGTATAATTGTTATAAGATCAGAATGTTTTTTTCTGATCCACCTGGTCATTTGCAATATTTTTTATATATTAGGCCATCTTATTGAACTAGTGTTTGCTTATTATTTTTATAAGGTTTATGGATGTGGTGAGAGAGGACATGCAGGTGGTTGGCGTGACAGAGCAAGATGCAGAGGACAGGAAGAAATGGAAACAGGTGATTTGTTGTGGCGACCCCTAACGGGAACAGCCGAAAGAAGATGATGATGATGATGATTTTATATTTGCTTTATTATTTTATATTTATCTTGGTGTCATTAGACAGACTGATAAATATAGACACAGATATTTGTCTGTTATATTGTAATACACCAACAGATTTGTTTAATAATCCTCCTTATTAATATCTGTCTACAATTAGTGGAAAGCTGGCATATTAAAAGTCTGGGGAATTGTTTATTGGTCCACATTTTGTCATTTTCTCATTTTTCTTGTGTTGGGATAAGTGAAGTATAGTTATTATGGATCTGATACAAATTTTGGAAGGCCTATCAGCCAGTAAAGATGACTTGAATGTATTTGATCTATCTAATAATGGAAAAGGTAAGTCTTCTCAGAAGGAGACAGACAGAGAGTCATGTGTGGATATTTTTAATCATCTGTTAGTGATTATGAAAGAGCTTAGGACACATGTTTGGCATTTAAAACTTTTTAAGGCTTATTGTATCAAAATATTACTCCGAAGTGTTTCCGAGTTAAAATAGAACCATTTGTCATGGGGCTGATCTGTTACTTCAAGAGGGGAGAGAAGCCAAACAAGCGGCTTCATTGTCATTTGTAAAAATGTTGATGTCTTTCTATGAAAGAAAAATTGTTATTCTTTCCAAAAATATTATGGAGTTATGTGATATAGTTAAATCATTTGTACATGAGATGGTCTACACTGAACAAACTGCAATATTATCAAAGAAGTTAATATTGGTTGAGAAAGACTTGAAATCACATATGATAAAAAATATTTTGCAAGGGATGTTAAAGATTATTCTGGGGGAAAACCATTTGAGTATAAAAGAACTGTGCAGTTTGTTGATAATAAAAATACCAATGTAGGGTCTTACAAATGTCCTATTAGCCTGACGAGCCTGGTCTGCAAGGCAATGGAACGTATCATCATGGAACTTATAAACAAAGACACTGGTAACCTCCTAACTCTGGATCCCACCCAGTTCGGGTTTGTGAAAAGCAGATCATGCCTCCTGAACCTGATCGAATTCTTTGAGGCAGTCACCAAAGCCGTAGATGAGGGTAAGGTGGTTCACACAGCCTATCTTGACCTCGCCAAGGCTTTCAACACCATCCCCCATTCTGGAATTATAGCTAAACTCAATAAACTAGGTATAAATCCCTACATCACAAGATGGGTTGCCAACTGGCTAACTGACAGAACTCACACTGTAAAAGTTGCAGACTCCAAATCTGACCTCAAAGCAGTGACAAGTGGCGTACCACAGGGTTCTGTCCTGAGACCTCTCCTGTTTGGTATCTACTTCTCTGAAGTACAGGCCAACACAGAAGGCCTCTGGCTAACGAAGTTCGCAGATGACTGCAAACTAGGAGCCATAGTCAAGTCCCTAAATGATGTGGACATCCTACAGAAGGGCCACGCTGAGACAGATGCCTGGTGTCAGAGCCATGGCCTCAAGCTCAGTGCCAAAAAGTGCAGTGTCATCCCCTTTGGTAAAAACTCTGTACCCATGAACTACCACATAGGCAGCAATCTACTTAACACCGAATGTGTGATGAGACCTTGGGACCCAGGTGGACAGTATTCTCTCCTTTGATAGTCACATCACCACAGTAGTCAGGAAGTCCTTCTATGTGGCACACCTCATCATAAAAGGGTTCTCATCCAGGAAAAAAGAGGTCATTGCTCCCTCTACTCAACACTCATTAGACCCATTATAGAGTACAATGCCCCTTTTGGAATGTACCTCACAAGACATCTGCAGCAGCTGGAAGGGCCACAAAACTACCTCACAAAGAGGATTAATGGCCTCAAACAAATGCCCTACACTGACCGCCTCAAAAAACTCCAGCTTTACTCCGTAGCATATCACCTACTCTGAGGTGATCTCTGCCTAACATATAAAGCTATATCAAACCCAAAGCTGTTGGACATGCTGCACCTGAAGAAATCCCAATCCCTCCGAGCTACACGTTCTAGGGACCTAAACCATGTCACCACAATAAACAGGACATGCTGGAGGGATAGATTCCTGTCCCAGAGGCTTCCAATACTCTGGAACAGGCTACCCATCTATGTCAAGCAAAGTTCCTCATTAGCACTCTTCAAGAAAAATCTTGATGAGTGGATGGGAAATAGGAAATACCCCCAGGGATCACTTCTGTGTGTCTGCTCAACAGTGGCACAGGAAAATAACTTTCTTGGGTGGCGTAAGCCAGGGAACCTTGTTGGCTAGGCTTACATAGGCCATTGGGCCAATAGCCTAGCACCTACCTATGAACATCAACATATCTAAACAAAGGGCTGGATTCAGAAAGGTTACAGAGGGGTGAACACCTTGAGTAAACCTCATAGTAACCATTTCTAATTCAGAAAAAGCCCTACCCCAGTGCTTCAATATGAAGAGGTGCATCATCAAGGTGGGCTGTCTCCATGGCTTAAAGGGGTTCTAGGGGAGTGGCCTGTGTTAATTAGTCATGTGCTGTCCCCACAGAAATGCCTGTGGTAAGGTAGCCAAGTGTGTCAGAGAATCATTCAGCAGCACAAGGTACATTAGCTGCCTGTGTTATTGAACAGAGTCAGAAGCTTGTGTTCACCTATCTCATTAAATGTAAGTGCAGGGGAGTTTAGCAGACAGATAGTGTTGGGGGTGTGTGTGCATGGTTATGTGTGTATGTTTACATGTGTGAATGTATTTAGAGATATGAGTGGTGTACAAGTGCAGAGGTGACTGTGTGTTTGTCTGAGAGGTCACAGTAGAGGGATAGGTAGAGTAGGTGTTTGTGTGTGTCCATAGGTGAATGGTTGAATGTGTCCAGGAGTGCGAGCAGGTGGGGTGCCTGTGTGTGTAGGTATGTGCATGAATGTATGAAAATGTGTGTGTGCTGGGGGGGCTGTCATATCTCCATGTTTCCCTAGATTATCAAGTAAATAATGCAACATTGGTGGGGATACTAGACACCTGGGATAACACTTTATATTATGCCTTAAAGGCACCTTAAAACTAATGGAACAAATGTTTGGCAGCATGAAAAACATGTAGCAGGGGAAACTAGACAACAGGGACCATGCTTTATGTTGTACCTTAAAGGCAATTACAAAGATTCAAACATTGTCCCTTTGGCACACCCACAGAGCATGTTAGTCCTCTGTATCACCACTAGACACCAGGGATAGTAATGAAATATTGCCCAAGTGTGCGACCATGGAGAGAAAAAAAAGAAAGGTAAATAGGGTGAAAAGGTTTGAACCCCGCATCCTTTCCAAAGAAAGTTGCTGCCTTAACCCACTACTCTAACTGATCAGTTCCTGTAGTATTTTTTTTGGGGGGTATAATAAGTTTGAAACTCTGTCTGACATGTTGATTACAACAGTCCATGAATTACAAGAGACAGGGTACTTATAAGAGACAACGGCATGAGTATCCTGTAGGATCAGGGACAGACAGTTGAGGGTGAAAGGTGGTGTCCATGTGAGGGGAGAATGTAGTACATTGTTATTTGTTGATATGACTAGGGCCTATGAGACTATGAAGGTTGAAGCAAGACACAATTAAAATACTCAGCTTAAGTGACAACACAATTCATTGGTTCTATGACTATTTGAAAGACAGAACCTTCTATGTTTATTACAATAACTCTCACCAGACTTCCAAGATAGCTGCACACTGATCAAAAGCTTCATTTCAGTTCATTCAGTGTGAAAAAAGAAACTGAGACAAGGGCTAGTCATTCTGACAGTTTTAGTAAAATTAAGAGATTGGCTATTAAGTACAATGCCTGGATGCCAGCAAAGAAGAAACTTGGACAGCCTGAAAGAAAATCAGCTAGAAAAGGTAAAAAGTAAACAGTGACCGGGAAAAATACTGCAGCTGTTCAGCAAAAGCAGTTGGTACAAGGAATGTCTTCCAGTAATTTAGATGAAGAAATAAGTCAAATGTGCTCAGAGCAGATTATGTAATGAAACACTGAAGGAATATATCAACTTAAATAATAAAAGGCTGAGGAAAAAAAAAAGTTTGAAACAGCTATTCAGATGAACCGATAAAACTGCAAAAATCAGAGGTCACAATGAAGAAAAAAACGGCTGGCTGAGTATGAGATTGCTCAAGAACAGCTAGTTCAAAAAAATGTTAGAGTTAGAGGATATAGCATTCGGGGAAAACCTGAAATTTTCTGCTGTACTAAAGAATCTGGAAGTACAAACTATTGATTTTATGAAAGCACAAACAAAGAACTGGACTAGTATTCCACAGCAGGATTTCTTAACTGAAACAGCACATCGTGTCTATGCTCCAAACATGTCCATGAGAAGGCAGCCAAGACCTGTATTAGTAAAGATGCAACCATACCAGCAGAGGTGATCCTAACAAAACTATGGCAGAAAGGCAAAGTATCAATGTTTTGCTTAATGATTATTCACAATACACCAGGCAGCAAAGAAGCAAATTTATCCCAGCAATCAGGGAATGTCAAGAGGCAGGTGCAAGAACAGGCTAAGGAGGAAATACAAATGTTTATCCAACAAAAATCGAGTCATCAAACAGAAGGGAACTCTTGTTTCTCATTCTTTAGACAATAAAGCCCATAGACAGACTTTGCCCACAAAACCTTTTCCAATGTTCCAAAGGAAAATGCTTCAGACAATTTATATATATATATAAAGCACAGAAGTTGAGTAAAAGAATTGGGAGAATTTTGGACCTGGGGATGGGAGATGGAGATACACAGGAAGAATTGGACAGCACAGTGGTGCAGTGCTTGCATTGTTGCCTCACAGCAAGAGGTTCTCCAGTTCAATTCTCAGCTGGGGTGCCTTCTGTGTGGAGTCTGCATGTCCTCCCTGCATTTGTGCCGGTTTCCTCTGGGTGCTCCTGTTTCCACATTACAAAGACATGAGTCTGGAGTGTTTCTCCCTGGCCTCCGGTGAAACTTGGCTTCGTTCCACGTTGGACTTTCCCAGTAAACAAATGTTAAATAAACAAACCACAACATTGAAATTAGTGAATAAATGTGAGAATATAAGGCATCAATTAAATTTGTGAAGTATAGCTTGTATGGCTTTACAAAAAGACATGGCTGAAAAAGATTGGACTTTTTTCGTTTTGGCTTTGTTAAAGTTGTGGGGGATTGGCAAGCCATTAATGTTTGTACACCAAAAGGAAAAAGAGAGAGTAACCAAGTAAAACAATTTTTGTTTTTAAACAGCAATTGTATAAAGATTTCATGATATATATTGCATGTTGTAAAGCATTTTCAGTGATCATTGTACGTGATACAGATGCTAAAGTAAAAAGGTACTTTTTTCTTGTTTTAAGAAATTAGGCATTATAATGTAAAGCGAGAATAAAGGCTGGACAAAAGCATGTTCAATGCATATGCTGTAATCTTGGGATGCTGTGATGCGGATGGGGTGCAAAAGCCCAGGATTAAAATATTTGTAGAGTAGAGATATTTTCTCTTACTTTTACATACATATATTTTTGGATTACAGCCATAGCTTAATAATTTTTTGGTGTATGCATCTGTGTTTTATATATATATATATATATATATATATATATATATATATAAACACAAGAGAACACCGTGAATGTAATGAAAAGTTTTCCTTTAGCAAACAAGTGATCAATGTGATTTCAGAAATCTATCAAAGGTGGCATTGATGAACAAAGACTGAGGGCTCTATCGAATCACACAGGTGCATCCAGGCATGCCTTCCCATGGTTAAAGCTGAACCCACCACTCTAGCAGCTCCCTCTGAGGCATGAGAGATCAGTCTCATGGAAACATTGGATAAGGACTAGAGGGTGGCCAGTTGTGAAGAAACTGTTTTCTTATCCTCCTCCAACATGGACCATGAAAGGGTATTAGAAAATTGTTTAATCAATTCTCTCTGAAATCTCATAACATGTGCCTGAGACCTGACGGCAAAGGTCACTGATGCATAAACATACTTCACAAATCTGTCCAAAGCCCTAGATTCCCTTTTGGGGGATGGACGGCAGGGCTCTGTTCACTAGCTCTTTCCTAGTGGCTGCTGCAACCGCCACAGCATCCACTGGGGGACTCGTGCTCCAATAAGCTCTATCCTTTGGTGCACCAAGGTATCTGACTGATCATTTGGGGATGGGTTCCATGACATCCAGGTCCTTCAAAGCCTAGTGGGAGATGAGTTCTACCATTTCATCCACGAGGAGACTACTCAAGTCATAGCCGAACTGTCTCCGAAAGCCTCAAGGAACACTGTCCCCTCTTGGGAAGGTTGGTCTGAGGACCAACCTCCTGTTTAAAAAGTTTGAGTATTTCTCCGAATGAAACATCTTCAAGGGGTGATCTGGGGGACCCTTCTCCTTCATTGAAGTTGGTGGCTTCAGTTAACGACTCTTGTGGAGAGTCTAGGTGTCTCCCCTTACATGTTCACTTTAAAGTGGGCTCTTCGGTGGAGGTTCCAGAGAGGATTTTGAAGTGCCAGCAGTGTACTGAATGAGGACACTCTCAAGGTGTGAACAGGCTGGCTGTCCCAATAGGACTGGATGAGAAGACCCAGTTTCCACAGCAGATAGTTGAATGCAGGAAGGAACAGAGGGGAGAGTAAAAATGTTTTTTTCCATTAAGGAGGAGAAACCTTTCTCCATTACCTCAAAAGCTGAAGACATGGGGGACCTTAGTCCTGCCCCCACTGGATTCAAAGAAGCCTGTGCAGGGTGAAACTCAATCCCCATGAACTCAGCCTTGAAGCAGAGGTTGGAACAGAGCTGTCTAGTGCAGAAGCTCCAAGAGGGAGGGATGGCTCTGACAGCATCAGAGTCAATTCCAGACCCAGACCCCCACCCGCCCCTAGCTCCAGCACCAATGCTATAGCTCAGAGATCCTTCTAGAGCCAACAAAGTCTGACCCATCTGGGTCAGAGAAAGTGTTGGAATCAGAGAAAGGCAAGTCTTCTGCTCTGATACAGACATACTAAGTCTCAGGCCCAAAATCTCTGAAACCACTGGATAAATTGGTGAACTAGTTAAAGCTTAGTGTGTTGTGGTGGAAGGGCTCACTGGTCTAACAGGAAATGGAGCTGGTATTAAACCCAACTGAATCTGGCTTCTGATCATCCTGTCCACATCTGCTTCTGACAGTCTTGCCTCAAGTCATCCAGGATCCTAAGTTGATGATGGACAGGAAGCTCTTTAAGAAGTGTCCTGAAGGAAGAATGAAGCCTCAAATACATTGTTTCTGGTGAAAATCTAGGTGACTTAGACATGGATCTAGTCATATCCGAATGATAAGATGGATACGAAGGTTGTTTCTGTCATATTTGAACATTTGGAGGTGGATAGATAGCTCTGACAGTTTAGATATTTTGTCAGGTGGAGCCGAGGCCAAAGAAGTTGAGGGAGGAGAGCAGTCAGAGGAGTGCTTCCTCTAATCTTTAGATTTTTCTGCCGTTTCTCCTGAAGACTTCTTGGAGGAAGGTGGGGCTCCAAAGACAGATGAAGCAGAAGATGGAAGGAGACCTTTCAGGATTAATTTACTCTTCATCTCAACCAAAGCTCTGTTATTGAAGCTGGGACAAATGCCACAACTAAAATTAAGATGCCCAGGACCCAGGGAATATACACATTGAGAATGGCTGTCAGAGTTTGAAATTTTATGTCTGCAAGTGGAACACTTTTTAAAACCAGTAGGTTTTTCTGACATTGTCACATATACAACCAGCTAAGGAAAATTCCAACAATGGTAATAAGAAATACCTAATTATATTTAAGAAAAAATACCAGCAATGGTAAACTAAGATATACCACAGGAGTAGCAATAGAAAATTGAATCTGGGCGGCACAGTGGTGCAGCGGTTAACGTTGTCTTCTCACAGCAAGAGGTTCTCCGGTTTGATTCTCGGCTGGGGTGCCTTCTGTGTGGAGTTTGCATGTTCTCCCTGTGTTCGCGTGGGTTTCCTCTGGGTACTCCGGTTTCCTCCCACATTCCAAAGACATGCATCTGGAGCATTTCTCCCCGGGCCTCCGCTGAAAACAGGCTCTGTGGAACCTAGTCGGACATTCCCGGTCAACAAATGTTAAATAAATAAATAAATAAAATAATAAATAAATAAAATGCAAGGGCTTAAGCCCCAATTGTCAAATCCAACAAGAAATCTCTAAGTATATAATTTATATATAGGGAGGATTAGAAAGGAATTTAAAGACATCGGATTTTAGACACTATTCCCCAAAATATAGTAACTGGGCTAGACTAGACAGATTATATTTCACAGGAACACATGCATTTAACTGTAAGCTTTGACACACATCCAATAACTATTTCAGATCATGCACCAATAACAGACCAGATTAAAAATAAAAATGCAGGGTAATGAAGAAAAAATGAGACACTGGCCCTACCCAACTATCTGATAAAGAGAGACGAATTTAAGGAATGGGATGTAGGAATTATTTGATAGTTATTAAGGAAGACAGAAATTACTTCAGAAGTTGCAGCTAGTGAGTGGGATAAAATGAAAGTGGAGTTTAAAAATAGGGTAGAAATAAAAGAAAAAGAGATGTGGTTAAGAAATAAGAATAACCTTTGCCGGTCCCTCTAAATAAAAGTACTGCAGAATAAGGGGAATCTCACAGAACAAGAAGAGGCACAATTGCAGAGTGCTAAATAGAAAATAATGGAGTATCTGGATAATATGCATGAGTTTAGAAAGACTGCTGTTTAGCAACTGTTTTTTGCTAACTCCAGAGCACAAAAACGTTTAGCCAATGACTTAGGCAACAGAAAATAGAAAAGGTTGTTGCCAAACTTAGGGAGCCTATAACAAGAAAAATAACCAGAAATCCTGTAGAGGTATTAGAGATATTTTGGAAATGTTATGAAAATTTGTGGAAATCAAGAAGGCACAAATGAAAATATGTCAATAACAGTTAAGACAGGAGGAGATGAGATAAACAATGATGTATAATCAATCTGCAGGAAAGTCCCCAAGAATAGATGGTATTCCTGTGGAAGTTTGGAAGCTAGAAGGGAAGAAAATTCTAAAGATCTGGAGGGTTTTGATTAACAGTATTTTAAAATGAGGGGAAGCACTAACATCCTAGAAGAAAGCTATGGTGGATGTGATACATAATGATGGTAAAGACCCATCAGGCCCAGCTTCATATAGGCCCCATTTCAATTTTAAACCATAATTACGAACTGCTTGTGTCGATAATAAACTAAAGCATTGCAAACATATTGCCAAAATTGCTAGATATGGTAGTTTTGTGGAGGAAGGCAAACATTTGACATTAACAAAAGGATGATCCAGGGGCAGGAATAATGAAGAAAATACAGCTGCTGTTGGGGGGGGGTTGATGCAGACAAAGCTGGGATTTTATGATTAGGGCATGGAAGCATTTGCATTCCCTGATACAATAAAAAGGTTAAGTATGAGGATATATGGGGGATCGGAGGCAAAAATTAAAATGGGGGGGTGTCCCTCATAAGTTGCATGTGAACAGCTTAACCAGCCTGGTATGTCCTCTTTCCCTTTTGTTATTTGCTTTATATTTAGAGCCACTGGCAAAGAACATAAGGGACTCAGAAATTCAAGGATATAATTGGTGTAGTAATGAAGAAAAGTTGGCTTTACTTGCAGTTGAGAATACTTTGTACCTGATAAAACAAGAAAAGGACATCTTAGTGTTTTGGAACATTTTGACAGTTTCACATCTTTTCAGGATATAAAATTAATGAATATGAAACAAAAGCTGTAGCTGTAAAGTATGTACCCACACATGAACTGGTTCAGCAATACCCATATTTATGGGGACACAATAAAATGAAGTCTTTAAAAAGGATTCTGTTATAGGTTCATAGGTTCATACTAGGCTATCTGCCCTAGGGCATTTATAAGCCTAGCCAGAGTGTGTTTGGCTTTCGCCACCCATTTTAAATTAATTTTGCTATGCCCTTTTTCGAGGTTAGTATACTGTGCCTCTGTCTAACAGTGACACAGAAGTGATACCCGGGGTAAACCTACGATCTCCCATCCACTCATCAAGATTCCTCTTGAAGAGAGTCAATGAGGGACTCTGCCTAACCTGGACTGGGATTTTATTCCAGAGTGAAGGGAGCCTCTGGGTTATGAATCTGTCCCTCCAGCGTGGCCTATTTATTTCAGTGCTGAGGTTCAAGTCTCTCGAGCGCGTAGCTCAATGGGATTTGGATTTTCTGAGGTGCAGCATGTCCATTAATTCCAGGTTGGACATGGCTTTATACATCAGGCACAGATCGCCTCTGAGCAGGCGGTATGCCACTGAGTAGAGCTGGAGTTTCTTTAACCGGGCAGCATATGGCATCTGTTTGAGCCCTTTGATCCTCTTGGTGAGGTACCTTTGGGGCCTTTCCAGTTGCTGCAGGTGTCTGGTAAGGTACATCCCAAAAGGGGCATTGTACTCAATTATGGCCCTGATGAGGGATGAGTAAAGAGGCACGATGACCTCCCCTGATCTAGATGTGAATACCTTCATGATTAGGTGGGCTATATAAAAAGTTTTTCTAACCACTTTGGCCACGTGGTTGTCAAATGAGAGACTGCTATCAACTTGGGTCCCCAGGTCCCTAATTACTTCTTCTGTACTTAATGGATTACCACCTATTTGGTAATTTGTGGGCACTTTGTTTTTGCCTAAGGGGATGACTATACACTTTTTGGCGTTTAGCTTGAGACCATGGCTCTGGCACCAGTTGTCTGTTTCTATGAGGCCCTTTTGGAGGATGCTTGTGTCGGCTGGAGAGTCGATTATGGCACCCAGTTTGCAGTCTTCTGCGAACTTGGTCAGCCACAGTCCTTCCGTGTTGGCCTGTACCTCCGAGAAATATATACCGAACAAGAGAGGTCCCAGGACTGAGCCTTGTGGGATGCCACTTATAACTGGTTTGGAGTCTGACATGGATCCAGCAATTCTAACCATGTGGGTTCTGTCCTTGAGCCACTTTGCAACCGATCTAGTGACATAGGGGTTTATATTTAAGCTGGTGAGCTTATCTATAATGCCCGAGTGGGGTATTGTATCGAAGGCTTTTGTGAGGTCCAGGTATGCTGTGTTGACCACCTTCCCCTAGTCAATGGCCTTGGTGACTGTTTCAAAGAAATCAACCAGGTTTAAGAGGCAGGATCTGCCCTTAACAAAGCCGAACTGGGTAGGATCCAGTGTCTGTAGGTCCCCAATATCTTTATTTATGAGGTCCATGATGATCCTTTCCATAGCTTTGCAGATCAAGCTAGTCAGGCTTATGGGGCGATAGTTTCCAGGATCCGTTGAGGCACCACCTTTGTGGAGAGGGACCACTGTTGCTGTATGCCACTCTTTGGGTACATATCCTGTAGTAAGGCTGAGATTGAACAGTAGTTTTATGTTTGGGTTTAGCTCTTCTTGGAGTTCATGTAGGACACAGCCCGGGACACCGTCTGGTCCCACTGATGCTGTGTTTTTGCTTTGGAGAGGGCGGCTCTTACCTGAGCATCTGAGATGTTAGGGGGGCAGCACACTGGCGGGATAGATATTTGCCCTTTTGGTGGGGGGGGGGATTTTGCGCTGAACCTGTCAGCTAGGATGTTGGCAATGTCTGTGGGTTCGGTGTATTTTTTGTCATTTTGGACTAATTCTGAGCATATCTGGGAATTCCCACCCAGGTTCCTAACATAACTAAAGAAAGCCTTGTGATTATCCTTAGTGCCCTGTGCAATTTTTCTCTTGAAGCTGGCCTTAGACGATTTTATGAGTGCCCGTAGTTTTTTGCTAATACTGATCAGAGATGTCTTCCCTTTTTGGGATTTTGCTCTATCATGTAGTAGCTTCCTCCTTCTACTGTATAGTTTGTTTATGGCTGGGGTCCACCAGACAGGACGTCTGCCTTTGGAGGATTGGGTCTTGGTTTTATTTGGGATTGCATGATCCATGCATTCCTGAAGGTGTTCATAGAATGCGTTTATGAAGGATTCTGCGGTCTGGGCAGCATTTTTCACAGGCCCGGGGGCTTTGAAGGATTCCACCTCGGTTTTGAGGTGTGTGAAATTTGCTTTAGAGAAGTTTTTCACTGTGGTTTTCTGGGCAAGGCATGGGGTCAGGATGTGAATATCCAGTGAGATTAGTTTATGGTCTGATCTTACCAGTGAGGGATACACTTCTGGTCTGGAGCATAGAGTCCCCATGTTGGTGATGATCAGGTCCAGTATGTTTTCCCCTCTTGTGGGAGTGGTAACAAGTTGTTCCATAGCATTTGAGTTTATAAATTCTAGGAACCTTTGGGCTAGGGTGTTGGAGCTAGAGTAATGCTCCCAGTCTATGTTTGGGTAGTTGAAGTCGCCCAATATAATGGTGTTTGGAGAGACCTTCATATTTTCCAGTGTTCTCAGGAAGGCCGAGTGGGCTAGGGTGTTGGAGCTAGAGTAATGCTCCCAGTCTATGTTTGGGTAGTTGAATTCGCCCAATATAATGGTGTTTGGAGAGACCTTCATATTTTCCAGTGTTCTCAGGACGGCCGAGTGGGGTTCCTGGGTTTGGGAGGGTGGTCTGTAGCAGGCTATAAACTGGAAGGCAGTTTTACCCACTGTTAGTTGCACATGGATAGTCTCTGATGCTTCGTGCTGTGCCACCAACCAGGAGGTGTGGGTATCTTTGACAAATATTGATACTCCCCCTCCTTTTGTGGTTCGGTCCAAGTTTTGGGACCGAAAAGCATGGTATGAGGTATAACCTGGTAGTGCTGGGGTGCTCTCGGGAGCTTTGAACCAGGTTTCTGTTACTGCACAGATATCGATGTTCTCCATGCTAAGGAGAGTTTCGAGTGTGTGCATCTTGAGGTTTAGACTTCTGGCATTGAGTAGCATTACTCTTAGTTTCTTATCCCTTGTGATACCTATGACCTATATCTTTTGAGCCTTGCCTATAAAAGGCACTATGGGGGTAGCAAGAGCCTTTGCCAATATCCAAAAGCCCAGGGGTGACAGGTGCAAGCCATCCCTAGCAAAGCATCATGGCTTGTCGAGCATGTCATCCCAGGCTGACAGGCATTGGCTCCCCTTTGAATGACACCAATACTTAAGCCAATTGTTGAAATTGATCATCTTGTCCATATTGTGGCATCATTCTTGGTGAGGGTAAGATGCTATTCAAGGTCAGGGTCATACTGGCCTGGGCTACATGCTCAGAGAGCTCCTCTATGTCTCTTTTCATGTAGTCCAGGGAGGTACGTCTCAGGTCATTCACACCAGCATGGACAATGACTGAATCATATTTGTACTTGCCTTGGAGTGACCTGAGTGCTTGTGTTATGTGGCGGATCCTAGCGCCCGACAGGCAGCTCACCGTGACCTTCTCCTTGTTCAGCCTGGTGAGCGGGACGTCAATGTGCCTGACGATAGAGTCACCTATTACAAGTGTATCAGGTGTGTTGTTTAGCCTTAAGGGCTGTGACTGTTCGGCACACTGGCTTTGTGAGCTATGTGTTGCACGTGTTTTGTTTTGGGGTAGCTGTTGCTTGGATATCTGCTTTGGAGGTCTCTGCTGCTTAGGCAGATTTTTATTTAGAGCCTCCGAGTATGTTTTTGTGTGTTTATGTGTTTGGTTTGCTGTCGTGGCAGGTCTATGTGAGACTGGAATTGCAGTGAGTGTGGTTTCCTTCTCCTCCTGACTGGTTGCGCCAGTACTGAGTTGAGAGAGCTTAGCCTACAGTTTGGCTATATGGTTGCATCTCTCACATGTGTTGGAATTTGTTTGGAGGAGGAGGAGAGGGTTGTCTGTGTATATGAGGCAGTTGTAACATTGCCTCAAGATTCCCAGATTCACCAGCTGGACCGGAGAGGAGATTGACAACTGACCTTTGGACATGCTAGAATAGTATTGGGAATTCCTTTATAATTGAAAAAAGGGCCAATGGGGAACAAGGTACTCAAGGGGAGTTTGTGAGGGTGTAGTTCTTTTAATTTTTTAGTGCTGACTTATATAATTGCTTTAGTGAGCAAGTGCCAGGTAACTTAAATGCAATGTGTTACAGGTAACTTAAATGCAAAAACGACAAACAGTAACTTTCTTTCAAGTGAAACAAGGAAATAAGTACAGTAAGCAATGCAGATATCACTAGGGATCCACAGAAGCGCTGAAAAGCCACAATTTAGGTGGAATTAGCGTTTCAGGGAAATAACAAGCATACAAACAAAGCTAGATTCAGCAGGCCTGGATCTAGTCTATGCTACAGCAAACAACGTGTACCAATTTCAGTAAGAAACAGTTCAAATATGCAGGCACTATAAGCCTTTAACCAGAAATTCCCAGCTCAGAAGGGCAGAGTCCAGCCTCTCCTCCCACAAGAGTGCAGACCACGAACCTTCTTAATGTAAAATAACTGGCCTGAAGCCCAAGTGCTTAAACCAGAACTAATACACTTTTAGAATAACAGACACTGAGCCCTCAATCAGCAGTTCCCAACTTAGAAGGATGTAAGCTACCTGTTCTGCCACTACAGTGCAGACCACAAACCTTCTTAATGTAAAACAACTGGTCTGAAGCCCAAGTGCTTAAACTAAAAGGCTTAGAATGAGTTACACCAAGCAGTAATAAATAAAATTGAGTGCTTTTAAGATGACGCAAAAGCAAAATAAAGTAGGAAGAAACACAAATACAGTAAAAGCAGATTAAATTTTTTTTTTTTGAGTGAGCAAATGAGATGGACCCAGGAGTTACAGGACAGAAACAAGTGCAAATGCAGGCCTTCAAATCAGAAAGTTGAGAGAGATGGAAGACCGCCCAAATGGCCAATAACTACAAATTCTGGGCCAGAACCACTCCTTATGTGGTAGACAGGTTACCTAATGCTTACCACTCCCACTGATAAGCTAGAAGGCTTCCCTCCAACACAGAAAGGATTGGGGGGGGGGCCTCAGAAGCTTACAAACAGTCCTGGATACAGCAAATCTGTATCTGGAACACTAATTACAGGAAAGGTAGGAAACAGGCTTACAATTTTTTTTTTCTTTTTTTTTTTTTAGAAAAGTAGCAAAAACAGTAGTAAAAACAATTCACATGCAGTGCAAGCTGGCACACTTGAATATGTAGCAATATTAGTCCACACACAGTTTGAAAAAATGTAATTAAATTAAAAAGGACTAAAAGCAAGTGCAGAAAGGGTTTATTAGGTAGAATGCGGTAAAGAGATGGGACTGGGGGAGTGTCCTAGATCAAATCTACAGTGGGGCGGGCACTGCAAAAGCCACCAAATTTAAACTACAACCAAGAACAGGGAGGGGGAGTGGGGAAGACAGTTTCAACAGAGATGTGAGGAATCACAGTGCAAATTATAAAACCAAAAATATATACTGATCTCTGTATATTTGCAGAACAGTAAGACAACAGATATCTAAGCAACAATTTAGCTCTATAATACAGAATAATACAGAAAAATATACTCAGCTCTATATATTTGCAGATAGTCTTGTAAGGCTGTCTCTCAGCACACAGGTTCCAATTTAAATGCAGGCTGTTATGGCAGATAAAGGGGTCTATATTAGAACATCGAAGTTCCACAACTTCGAATGTTCTAATGTCGACCCCTATTCAGCGAACGCTGAAAATAGCAAAGCTGCGGAACACCGAATTTCTTCCTAGGGAAGGAATTTGGTCGGCCGTTCCTGTGACTTCACTATGTTCAGCACTGTGGTGGAAATTTACGGGTCAGGATCAGGTAAGTGTGCGATTGCGTGGATGTGAGGGTTAGGGCACTGGGTAGGCGAGTTACGGTTAAGGGCATGGGTCAGGTAAGTCTGCAATTGTGTGGACATGAGGGTTAGGGAGGGTAGGTGAGTTAGGGTTAGGGCGCGGGTCAGGTAAGTGTGCGATTGTGTGGACGTGAGGGTTAGGGTGAGGTAGGTGAGTTAGGGTTAGGGCGCGGGTGAGGTGAGTGTGCGATAGTGACAGACCTTAGGGTTAGGGATTGGGTTAAGGTAAGTGGATAGCTAGTGGTGTGTGTACAATTTAGTGTAGGGTTAGATGTAGGATTTTAGGTGTATGTGTGTAGATTGCTGTTTATTTGGTGTGTTTGTGTTGTGTGTATGTGTGTCGGAACAGCAAAGTTTTTCCCTTGGAAAAAATTTGCTGTTCTGCATGTTCGATGTCAGCATTCGCTGAATAGGGGTCGATATTAGAACATTCAATGTTTTAAAAAGTCGATGTTCTAATATAGACCCCAGCTAAAGATAAGTTGGAAGACACTAAAAATATATTACAAAAACAGATTAACTGGTAGCTCTTGTTTTAGGATATGGATAGCAAAGTACAAATCATTAAAATAATGATATTGTTACAAATCTAGGTACAGTGAGAAACAACACAGCAAATGTTGACCAGTGTGTAGCTGCTACAACTTGAAAATTGTACTGTGTAGCCATCTAATTATAAGGGGCATGTCTAGTTACTTTGGGAAGATCATTGCAAAGTGATTTGATTTGATCCATTACTCAACAGAATGCAGCTGTGTAGTCTTTTAGCAAGCCACATGAAAGGTGAAATGATGTCATGTTAGAAAACTCAGAAATGGAAAATTTGAACTATGGAAATTTGAACTGGAAATGCCATTATATTCCATTCTGTACAGATTATATATAAGTATCTCAGACTGAGCTAAAAGGCAATATACAATCCAGTTATCAAAACGTTATGTCTTGTGGGAGCTAACGGTAAGATGCAAGCCTGATGTCTGAAGCTATGGCCCTATGCACATAAATGCCAAGTATGATACTTACCCTACTCATTTACTGGTTATTCCTGCTTTCTTCTCAAACTATGAAATCTCACCTGACACTGTTCCTCTTCTGTAATGGAATATTTCTACAGATGACAACAGAGTCAGGGGCACATTGGCATAATTCCCAGCATTCTTCTCACACTTTACATGCATGAGTATGACAGAACAGTGGATATGTACATGACTTGGAAATCTATGGCAAGATGACCCCAAGAAATTGCACAAGATAAAGGAAGGCTACAGCAGAAGTTACACATGTATTGTTTTTGACTAACATCATCAGTGACTAAAGTGAGGCAAATAATGTTGCAGTGACCTACACTGAAATGCCATACAGATATACTTTGTAGGTAGCTCATAATCGTACATATCACAGCTACTTGCAATCAAAGTGCATGGGTTACATGCTTATACTTATCAAGGGTATCAGACCTTGTCAGAGATTTGGGATGCATGGCTAGGCTTAAAAAGGCCCTTGTGGTCGTTAGCCTAGTAAACGCCTATGAACAAGCTGTGAAAATGTTTTTAATCCCTTTCATTTTATATAGAGGTCAGGCACATTTTTATCAACCAGAGAAGTAGTGGACAGTAATTAATAGAATTGAAGGATTTTATCAGTGAAGGGCAAGGGTCAAGTGAGATAAGCTGATCCTGCCAACAAAATAAGGTAGTTTAGGATTACCTGATTTGAAGGGATACTTTAGAGCTAAACAGTTAGGGCTCATATACATAATAGAAGAAAGCTATAATTCAATGTAGAAATGGATGATGATGAAATGGGGAAAGGAGAAGAGAGCATGACATTGGATGCAGATCCTTAAGGAGAATAACAGCAGCTAAACAGAATACTATATTCATAAAGTAGCAGAATGCATTCTAAGAACTATGACCACACAAGAATGGAGAAAGGAGATTTGGCTGAGAGGGATGACTGCATTTAGGGGTACAGAAAAAAGGCAAGAGGGACTAGAATTTACTGGAGAAAACTGGCAAAGGAACCAAGTTATTAGGAGCAAATAACTAGACAGGGGAAAGGTAACAGAATGAAAAGAGGCCAAGACATTTGGACAGCAGG
Source organism: Protopterus annectens (assembly GCF_019279795.1). Classification (NCBI taxonomy): domain Eukaryota; kingdom Metazoa; phylum Chordata; order Ceratodontiformes; family Protopteridae; genus Protopterus; species Protopterus annectens. The sequence goes on from NC_056737.1 coordinate 1,351,829,384, forward strand.
CTAGAGACAGAGACTGCCTTTCATATGAGGGACTGATAGAGTATAAGCAAACAGGAAGGAAAAGGGGAATCTTAAGTGTAAGACCTGCTCTGATAGACTTTTTGGCGGAATCCAGAACAGAAACTGCTTTTAATGCATATAAAATACTGCATAACTATAGCAATCAATCAGAGAAGGTTAGAACAGATTGGGGAAAAAAAGACTGGATAAGTAATTCACAAGGAAACAACTGGTGGACATACATATGGCTCTCAAATATGCAACAAAGTGTAGAAGATTTAGGATCTTTGCTTGGAACTGTTTGCATAGGTATTTTTATACCCCAGGAAGACTCCAAAGAATGTTTTCTCAAGTAGATGGCAATTGTTTGGTGGTGTGATGGGGTTGAAATAAATAACTGAGAACATATGTTTTGGGAATGCAATGAGTTGCCAGACTTTAAAAGTTCCCTGCATAGCACACTGTCAGAAATATTGGGTGATCAAATGGGTGTAACTAAGGAAATTTTTTTTGAGCTGGTATTCAGGATGTGCATTGCTTAGGCATAGTAAGGCCTTGTTAACTTTAATTCTGGTGGCTGCCAAAATGCCAAAAAAGCAATTACCAGGAAATGGAAATCGAAGTGTAAACCAACTGTGTTTGAAGTACTGAATAATGTAACAGATTTAAAACTACTGGAAGTGGGATCTTTAGAAAACGGTAGCATCAAATTACATAGAAAAAATGGAAGTTGTGGGAATAATACATGCAGAATAATGCTTTGGAGGATAATGAGGTTTAAGGCAAGGTAGGAATTGATCAATTTATGTAATATTGGATTGATAAAGAATGCATGTGATGCATTGTCTGCAACTGAGAATATGTTAGTATGGTTTGTTTTATTTTATATAAACCATATGTTTTCCTGTGTCTTGAGTGATAATTCAATAAAGGTGTTAAAGGTACTACTTCTCAAGGATGCTAAAAAGATTATAGTAAATATGCGTACTCCTGCACATCAGTTAAACAGTGCATTAGGTTGCATCTTTGCAATTTCAGGTGGGTGTTTTGGGAGGCTAATTGTTTTATTATATGGGGAAGGGACACATAAAAGACATATTGTTGCAGAGTATAATGTGCTACACAGTATAACAAGCAGGCCCAAAATTAGACATTAAGTAGTAGGCCAAGCCCTTATAAGACTGCTGATTAAGACAAACACAAAAAACTGTATTTTAATGATTCTAACTCACATAGATTATTGTGATCATACAATCTAATATAAATGTGTGCTGGCTGTATCAATGAATCAAGGCAAACTTCCACAAGTCATCCAGGGTCATATTTACAATTCATCTAAGTATAAAACTCATTTTAGTGTATTTATAGTTAATTTAAAATCAGGCTTTGACACCTGGTCAGATATCTAGACTGCACATTTAAAATCAGAGTTTCAAATTCCACTTGAACATGACAGACTCCTTATGGTAGAAAAAGCTGTTTACTCAACAGCTTAGGCCATGGCTATAATCTGGCTCCTAGAAAACAACACATTGTAAAGACTTCTCACCTTCTCTTTGCCGATGATTTAAAACTGTATAGCTCATCAGATGAGGAACTGAAAGCACAACTGCAAGTTGTCAAAACTTTTTCAGATGATAGAAGAATGTTATTTGGTCTTGATAAATGTGCAAAAGCAACCTTTAAAGTAGGAAAACTGCAACACTAGGAATACATCAGTTTGGAACAAGAACTGATGAAGGATCAACAATAAAACATGAACAAATGTGAATAATACTTTGTAAGGAATACTTCAGAAGACTTAAATTAATCCTGAAAACAGCACTGACATCTAGGAACAAAATCCAAGCTATAAACCAATTTGTTCTTCCTGTCCTAACTTACAATTTTGGAGTGACTGACTGGCCCCAAAACATGTTTGATGGATTAGATACGAAAACAAGAAAGATGCTTCATGCTTACCAGCTGATTTATAAAAATCAGTGCATTCCAAGATTATATATTCCCCATTCCGAAGGAGGGATGGGCCTCCTTGAAATTGATTATATGTATAGATCTGCAATCGTGGGACTCCACACATATCTGCTGACCTCACAAGACCCAAATGTAGTGAAAGTTTTGAAACATGAGGAGAATAAATCTAAGATGACATCTCTGCTTAATCTAGCAGAAGCTTATCGGTGTCAAGCAGGAATGGAAATCAAACCAGAAGATGACAAAAAAATCAGGCAGCAACCAAATGTGCCAAAAAACAAAATAAAGAATATAAGGTGAAGGATCAGCTGACAAGGTAAGAAATGTGGAAAAAACAAATATAGATGCAAGTATAGAAAACTTCTAGAACCTCATGTTGATCAATAACGAACACAGGAATGGTTAAGGAGAGGCGAATTCAAACAAAGAGATGAAAGGTTAACACTGGCGGCCCAAGATAGTGGCTGCGTACACGTTGGTTTATAAAGTCCATTGACCATGTGGGAGAAACAGACAACTGTAGGTTTTGAAAAACCAAACTGGAAACAGTTGCACACCTCATTGCTGGCTGTGACACACTAATGGCAGGAGGACTGTATACTGAAAGGCATAATAAAGTGGCTAGACTGTTGCACTGGGAATTGTGCAAATATTATGGTACTGAAGTGGCTGAAAAACAGTGGAAACATGAGCCACAAAGCATTATAGAAAATGAAAAGGTCTACATCACATGGGATCATCTATTACCAACAGTTCAAAAGACAGATGCTAGAAAACCGGATATATAGTGGTCCAAGAAAAGAAGACAAGAGTAGCATTGATCATTGAAATTGCCACACCCAGTGACTATAGTGTCTTGCATACAGAGAGCGACAAAGTCATAAAATATCAGGATCTGCAGGCCGAAACAGCAATGGGTCTTATACAAAAAATAATTTACAGTCATATTTAGATATGTTACCAGTACCTGAAACTCCATACGAGCTGCATGAGGAGTCATTACTGGGCACATTGCAGGTGCTGCGAAGAGCACTACTGGCTGACATCAAAGATTGAAACAATACTAATTTCATGAACTTTAATCATGCTTTGACTTAGGAATGAGATCCATTCCCGTCATGGTATTAGAAACCCAAAAGATTTGGAGAAATTAGAAGACTAGAACAAATTAAAGGGGGTAAAACTGGGAATACTAATTTGCCATTTATTGAGGCATGTGAATCTGTCTTCCATCTTGTAAAGCATAGAGATACAGGTTAGGTTTCAATAGAAATATAACCAGAAACTGTGGCACTAAGCTTTTACTTATAAATTCAGTATGAAGGGGGTTTTATTTTAGAGCTTAAGCAAATAACTTAAAATGTAAGCACTATGTTACAATTAAAATTAGCTAGAATGCATCCACATACATGTGTGTGCATACATATAAACTGATTTTTCATTTCTTCTAGGTTTAACTTTATAACTCTCTCATGTTCTTTTCAATGCATAAACTAATCAAGAGAGTAGACAAACTCCATTCTTGCTAAACATGGAAGATATATAATATACTTTCATAAAAACTGTATAAAAAAAACTCACTGAAAACTAGGGATGTTTTTTCACTGATGCAGCTAAAACTACACTTGCCACTACTTGTCTCCTTCCCTTACTACTGTATGGTGCTCATATCCTTACAAACCTCCAGACATAACAAAAAGCTAAATCTGAACAATGCTATAATAAAGTTATTAAATTACCCCTTTCAGAAATACTGTATAGCACTAAAAAGCCTAAATTGTTTAGAACTCATCAACTAACATATACACAGCTTAAAATTATACTGCATCTGGTTACTTATCCAGCACTAAATACCATTCTACACCACTATGTTCCCCATTCTGTCATTATGATGCAATGATCAAACACTTTAGTCTGTCCACAAACCTATCAAATCTGCTGGGCATGGTCTCTACTTATACCAACTTGCTAAGGCCTGGAACTCTAACAATATCCATTGGGTCAGTACCCTCACTCGCCCTTTAAAACCATTGTGAAAGAGTTCCCAGTCAAAATCTGGCTCTGTTCTTGCTCAAACCCAGGATAAACTACATCTCTAAATAAGAACAAGTACTTCTTTATACATCCTTATTATCTCTTCTTTCTTCACTCACTTCCTAACTTCGTTCAGTTTCTCTCACCTGTCTAATAATGCAGTAACCCTGTTTTTTGTCTCAGTCTACATTGTAATGCCTGCTTGCATTATACTAAGTTATCTTTAACATCTTTAAAGTGGCAAAAATTTCTCTAAATATTAAATAATTGTCATACAAGTTGTATGAAATTTTTAATCAATGTGAAAACATTATTTCTAACTTGGTATAGTTATTTAAACTAGATGTTTTTGTATTATTTTTGAAGGCTGTAAAATTTTTATTCTTAAAATATTTTTGTAATAATTTAGAGTGTTTTTCCCTGGGCCTCAGCTGAAAATGGGCACCCATCCAGCCAACTTTCCCAGTAATCAAATGTCAGTAAGCATGCATGCATGCATGTTTACTTTATTAGCTCATTTTAAACTTCACTAGTTCAAACAGATTTATGTCAAAAACAGAATTGTCACCTCACAGCAAGAGGTTCTCTGGTTTGATTCCTGGCTGGGGTGCTTTCTATGCAGAGTCTGCATATCCTCCCTGTGGTTGCGTGGATTTCCTCCGGGTGCTCTGGTTTCCTCCCACATCCCCCAGATATCCTGTAGGTGGATTGAACACTCTAAATTGGCCCTAGGTGCAAGTGTGTGTGTGTGCCTTCTGTGGAAGGTTGGGTGCCGGGCTGGCAACTTGACACCGTAAAACTCCACTGCCAATCATTCTGCAAACTGTTGCTCTGCTGTGGCGACCCCTAACCGAGATAAGCTGAAAGGAAACAATGATGTCAGCAACTGAGACAAACTGCAGTCTTCAATACATTAGCAACACACAAAGAAAGTGTTTCAGCATGGAGGCATTAGCTCCATGATCACACAATAATCAATAAAAGCAGCCACGACAGAAAAGCTTTTCCCACATCCCATCTGCAGTATTCTGTTGCTCATGACAATAATTCCCGAATTCAGGTCCAAATAATCAGTGAAAGTCTAATACAAAAGATCCAAACATGTTCTTCTGAAGTGAAAAAGAGGAAATTAGTAAAACAAGAAATCCAGAAGGACTGTAGCAACCAAACTGATTATATTCAAACTTGACATTCGGTCCCATCAAGTACTACACCAAATAAACCTTGCTCTGCTTCACCTCTAAGAACATTTATCCAAAATATCAGATTATGAATGCCAATATTTCAAAAGCCATACAAAATTCAGACAGTCAACAATACTGGAACATTATGTTAATACTCAACGGAGATCATCAAAAGGTGAATCTGAGAATCCCATGTGCTCCCAATTCAAATGAATATAATCTTGAAAGTGTAATGAAAGCTGGCAGAGCAAATCCTATTGTGTATTGTTAATATCTGATAAAACTGCATAGACAGGATGAGAAGTTTGTGCTAAATCATTCTATTGTTTTTGTGAAATAAGCAAGCACTACAAAATCTGATGAATTTGCAGAATTGTCAAACTCTTTTGTCTACAGGGTGGCAGAATTCATGTTGGCATGATAAAAAATGATTTAATGCTTTTAATTTCACATCTCAGTGGTGGTTTGTACCAATAGATGTTGCATGTGAAGAAGAAATAGGTTCATAGGTTAGTACTAGGCTATCTGCCCTAGGGCATTTATAAGCCTAGCCAGAGTGTATGTGGCTTCCGCCACCCCTCGGAATGATACAACTGTGCCCATATATAAGGTTTAGTTTACTATGCCTCTGTCCAGTAGTGACAGAGATGACCCCTGGGGTAAACCTACGATCTCCCATCTACTCGTCAAAGATTTCTCTTGAAGAGAGTCAGTGAGGGGCTCTGCCTAACATGAACTGGGATTCTGTTCCAGAGTGTGGGAAGCCTCTGAGTTATGAATCTGTCCCTCCAGCATGTCCTATTCATATCTGTGTTGAGGTTCAAATCTCTTGCTCTTGTGGCTCTGATGGATTTGGATTTTTTGAGGTGGAGCATGTCCATTAATTCTGGATTGGACATGGCCTTGTACGTCAGGCACAGATCTCCTCTGAGTAGGCGGTATGCTACTGAATAGAGCTGGAGTTTCTTCAGTCTGGCAGCATATGACATATGTTGGAGACCCTTGATCCCCTTGGTGAGGTACTTTTGAGGTCTTTCCAGCTGCTGCAGGTGCCGGACAAGGTACATACCAAATGGGGCATTGTACTCAATCATGGGCCTGATAAGGGAAGAGTATAGGGGCACAATGACATCTCTTGATCTAGATATGAATCCTTTCATGATAAGGTGGGCAAGGTAGAAGGTCTTCCTAACCACTTTGGCAACGTGGGTGTCAAATGAGAGGTCACTGTCAACATGGGTCCCAAAGTCACTGATTACTTCTTCCATACTTAATGGATTACCACCTATGTGGTAATTTGTGGGTACTTTATTTTTCCCAAAGGGTATGACTATACATTTTTTGGCATTCAGTTTAAGGCCATGACTCTGGCACCAGTCATCCGTTTCTGTAAGGCCGTTCTGGAGGATGTGTGTGTCCACTGGAGTATCAATTATGGTGCCTAGTTTGCAGTCATCTGCAAACTTTGTCAGCCACAATCCTCCAATGTTTACTTTTACTTCTGAAAAATAAATGCCAAACAAGAGGGGTCCCAAGACCACGCCCTGTGGGACACCACTTGTGACTGGCTTAGAATCTGACATGGCTCCAGCAATTCTGACCTTGTGGGTTCTGTCCTTTAGCCAGTTTGCAACCCTTCTTGTGACATATGGGTTTACATTTAAGCTAGTGAGCTTGTCTACGATGCCCAAGTGGGGTATTGTGTCGAAGGCTTTTTCAAGGTCAAGGTAGGCTGTGTGAACTGCCTTACCCTCATCGATGGCTTTAGTGACTGTTTCAAAAAAGTCGACCAGGTTCAAAAGGCAGGATCTGCCCTTACCAAAACCGAATTGGGTAGGATCAAGTGTCTGTAGGTCCCCAATGTCTTTGTTTATGAGTTCCATAATGATCCTCTCCATAGCTTTGCAGACCAGGCTCGTCAAGCTTACGGGGTGGTAATTTCCAGGGTCCGTAGAAGTACCTCCTTTGTGGAGTGGAACCACTGTTGCTGTACGCCATTCTTTGGGTACATATCCTGTAGTAAGGCTAAGATTAAACAGCATCCTTATGTGCGAGTTTAGTTCCTCTTGGAGTTCATGTAGCACGCAACCCGGGACTGGTCCCATTGATGCTGTGTTTTTAGCTTTGTAGAGGGCAGCTCTCACCTGGACATCTGAGATGTCAGGGAGGCTACATTCAGCTGGGATAGATATTTCTTCTTTTGGGGGGGGGGATTTGCACTGAACCTGTCTGCCAGTATGTTGGCAATATCTGTGGGTTCAGTGTATTTTTTGTCGTTTAGAATGAACTCTGAGCATATCTGGGGGTTTCTACCCAGGTTTCTAACATAACTAAAGAAGGTCTTGTGATTATCTTTAGTGCCTTTTGCGATTTTTCTCTCAAAGTTGGCCTTGGATAATTTTATGAATGATCGTAGTTTTTTGCTAGTACTGATCAGAGATGCCTTCCCTTTTTGGGATTTTGCTCTGCCCTGTAGTAGCTTCCTCCTCCTGTTATAAAGTTTGTTTATGGCTGGGGTCCACCAGACAGGACGCCTGCCTTTGGTGGAAAGAGTCTTGATTTTATTTGGGATTGCATGATCCATGCATTCTTGGAGGTGTCCGTAGAAAGCATTTATAAAGGATTCAGCAGTGTGGGATGTGGTTTCCGCTGGCCCAGAGGGCTTGAAGGATACCACTTCAGTCTTAAGAAGTGTAAAGTCAGCTTTTGAGAAGTTTCTCACTGTGGTCTTTTGTGCTGGGGGTGGGGGTGGGATGTGGATTTCCAGTGAGATTAGTTTGTGGTCTGATCTCACTAGTGAGGGGTATACTTCTGGTGTGGAGCATTGTGTCTCCATGTTTGTGATGATCAGGTCTAGTATATTATCTCCTCTTGTGGGAGTGGTGACTAGTTGTTCCATTGCATTTGAGTTTATGAATTCTAGGAACCTTTGGGCTAGGGTGCTGGGGCTTAAGTAATGCTCCCAGTCTATGTTTGGGTAGTTGAAGTCTCCCAATATGATGGTATTTGGTGAGACATTCATATTCTCCAGTGTGTTCAGGAAGGCTGAGTGGGGCATCAAGGCAATTTTGACACCACACTCGCCTCCTGGGGAGTGTTACTGTCTGTCCTCTTTACCTTTAGCCTTTTCGACACCGGTCGGATACAGGTCTTGGGGCTGAGTCAAATGGCTATCCTGCCAATTTCCATCCTACCTATTTTTCAACCACTTCCTGAGTAGTGAGATAGACCAGACACTTCTCTTAGGTCCACTGGTAACTTGTTTGAATTCCTGCCACTTACAGCAATGCTTTTTTTGACCATGCTTCTTCCCAAGGCAATTGAGGCACTGCAGGTAAGGATCCTGTAATCAAGGCAGCCACACAGACATTTAGATGGCTTTAATACTTTAAGCATGAAATGTGTGAACATTTCTCCAATGCACTTCAAGAGTGAGATTTGAACTGTAAAAGATCGAGGTGGAAGGGTCAGGGGCTAGGCAGTCTCCTAATAGGCAAATGTTTTCAATGTGTACCAGGGATGTACATTTGCATCTTCTAATGTGGGAGATTCTGGTTAAAAAAAAAAAAAAAAAATTGGTGGGGAAAAGAAGGCTAAACTTAACTGTAGTCCACTGGGAAGACATGCTAATGTTAGATCTTAAGGCGATACTCAACAAAATCATTAATTATCCTATTAAGAGTGTTTAAACTTGTACAAAATGATTGAAAATAATAGCACTATGCACAAACAATGAAAGAAAGATTGGTGGTAAAGTTCCCTAATGAGCTAAGTGCAGGGAAATTATATATATCACTGCTTACTTAATTTTAATTTCAAGATGCCTTACTTAACTCTTTTGCCAAAATATGCTTAATGATGGCATTTTTTTCCCCAGTGGCTTCAACACTGAAACTGCACCCACATTTGAAAAATAAAATGAAGAGGAATCTGCTGAGCTGTGCACAGTATTATTTTTATCCCAAAGAAAGTACAGTTTAAGAACTTGCCATAATGGTAGATGCCCTTCTCTTTACTGTTGCAGCATTCTTTACAATAGGGATCCCCTGCTAACTGCGGCCCGACACCCGGCTAATATACCAAAGCCTTTAGGTTGCTTTATGGTATGCTGTACATCACAAGTATGCTCCCCACGTATAGTGTAGGGTGTAAAGGTGACATCTGACATACCATCCTCAGAACTGAGAGCCCCAGTAGGAATGCCAGTCCAAGGAATAAAGAGATACCTAGTACATCCAGAAGAGAAAAGAACCAGGGGGAAGGAGGGACTGAATACTGTAACAGTGAAGAGAAGGACATCTACCATTATGGTAAGATCTTACACAATTGCATTATGTCCTTCCATCTCACTGTGAGTATTCTTCACAATAGGTAGAGTACAAAAGCTCAGGAAGAGCGGGAGGATGGACCAGCAGAGCTCTTCAGTAACCCATGGAGAATGACCATAGCAAAGCCAGCTCTAGAAATCACATTCAAATTATTGTGCTTGGTAAATCTATGCACAGGTGACCAAGTAGCTGCCTGAAGAACAGAGTTAGTATCCAAACCTTGAAAAAAGCACCAGAAGAAGCCACATCCCTAGGAGAATGAGCCTTAACAGAATTTTATTTTTTTATTTTTTATTTTACGTTTACCAGGAAAGTCCAACTGGACACAGGTCCATTTTTAGCAGAGGCCCAGGGAGAAAAGCTCCAAACACCAATACAGTTCAAAGGAGACAAAATGGTAACATATAACAAAACCCCAAAAAATACCCCAAAAGTTGCACCAAGGCACCACCAGTAACTGATAAACCCCAAAAGGTACCCTTAAATGGATCTGCCACACAATGCAGAAATGCTTTTTCAGCAGTTTAATATTGAAAAACAAGTACACCAATAATGCTGTTACAAACACAAATACGTTTTCTTTTCAATAGACTTCATTAGATGTGGACAGAGTGTTGACAAATCACTTTTATAATACCTCTACCATACAAAATTCATTAATTAACCTATCCTATCACGTAAGGAAAGGGTTTAATTGAGCAATGAATGAACTGGACAGCTTTTTATCCTTCTTAATGCCTTATTGTAAATGTTATTAAAACCTTTAATACATTTATTGATTTAATACAATCCAAGCCAATATAAAACTTTTCTTAAAACCAATACATACAAAAAAATAAGACTTTTACATTGTTAAAAAATGCAGTACTAAATTACTATTCACATTGAATATATGTAAAACAGACAAAGCTCTATCTAGTGGTGTTTTGCCATAAGTGCATCATAAAAAACAAGAATAAATAAATCTTTTTCTATTAAAAAGAATATATATATGTTTTTATTGTAAAAAATAGAATATAAATGTATATATAAAGTTTGTTATTGTAAGACTTTGTCAAGAAATCAACTAATAGTGCATAGTTCTGTATTTATATTTTTCTAATTAAATGTTCCACTAGTTAAAAAGCTATCAATGTTCTAAAAAAAGAAAACCGAATACAAAATTCATAGTTAAGAAAAATCAAAATACACTAGACGTTAATGGTCTATACATTTGAAAAATAAAATGAAGAGGAATCTGCTGAGCTGTGCACAGTATTATTTTTATCCCAAAGAAAGTACAGTTTAAGATCTTGCCATAATGGTAGATGCCCTTCTCTTCACCTTTAGAGCTTGGCTGACCTTAATTTAAGAACAGGGGCTATTGATATATGGTCATTCAACCCTGGATATTTGTTCGCCTGCAGGGTGCAGGGACATGGGAAACAACCATTTGATCCTTAGCAGAATCCTAGCAACAGTGCTGTGGTATGGCTTAACCTGTGGAGTAACATGAGCAATGCTAGTTATTTAAGTAGTGGGTTTTGAGAAGTTTTTTAAATTGGGAAGTACAGGTGGTGAAAGTTAAGTGGCTTGGGAGTGAATTCCAGATTCTGGCAATGGAGGAGGCAAAGAGATTTACCAGCATTATTTTTATGTTTGATGACATTTATGGGGTTCTGATAACTAGATCTTAAGGATCTAGTTGTGGTATAGGGGTGAATTAGATTCTGAAGTGCTGGGGTTTTGTCAGGAAGGTAGTAGAGCTTGTGAGCTATTGAGAGTTGGTTGAGTAGGAGTAGTTGAGGTAACTCAAGCCAGTTAAGTTGCTTGAGGGCTAGACAGTGATGGGATCTATGAGAAGCATCAGTAGCAGACGTGGCAGTCTTGTAGTACTAGGATTCCATTTTGCTTAGTTCGGTGTGGCGAAGGTTAGTTAAGATAGGGGAGGCATAAAGGAGAATGGATAAGAGAGGAGTCCTTGCTAAGGTGGCTTTGGTAGGTTTAGTGATGAACTGTCTGTTCTTGTAGAGGAGACCAAGCTTTTTGTTACCTTCCTTAATTGTTTGGGCTATATGTATGTCGAATTTTAGATTATTGTCAATTTCAATGCCTAATAGGTTTGTGTGTGTTGTTGGGGTGATTTGTATATTATCTTTAGATGTTATGGTAAAATCATTATTTAGTGTAGGAGATCTACCAGGGCTAAAGTGAATGAATTTGTTTTTTTTTGGGGATTAAGAATAAGTTTTATGTTAGTGAACCATACTTCTGCTAAGGAAAAGTTGTTTTGGGTTATGTTTTTTAGCTCGTGTAGGGTGGGGGAGGCACATATAATAGTGGTATCATCTGTGTATTGCACTACTGAGGCAGAGTGAGGATGAAGCTACCTGGTTAGTAAATAGTGAGAATAGCAAAGGCCCTAGGATGGACCCTTGAGGGACACCTGTGGCTACTGGTAATAGGGGGGACAATAGATCTTGCCATAGAACTGCCTGCTGACAGTCTGATAAGTAGTTATTGAACCATGATATGGTGGAGTAGCTTATTTTAAGGGAAGATAGAGTTTCTAGACGCATACTATGGTTGACCATATCAAAGGCTTTTGATAAGTCTAAGAATATTGAGAATACAAATAGTCCATTGTTTCTATGGTGATTGACAATGTTGGTAAATGAGAGTAGTGCTGTGGGAAGATCTGAAGCTATGCTGGGATATGGATAGCAGGTCATTCTTTAGGAGGTACTGCATTAGTTGGGAATAAACTACTCTCTCTAATGTTTGATAAAGGTGATAGAATTGCAATAGAATAGAAGAAAGGATCTTGCCGTGGAAGGTATAACAAAAAGAAATGGCCTCAGGAATCCAAGAAGAAATAGTTTGCTTGGAAACAGCCAAACTTAAGGATCTAGGATGAAAGTAAACAAAGAGCTGATGAGATTTACGAAAAGTCTTAGTTTTATCCAAATAAAAAATTGATTTGTCTATGCATATCCAAGCTGTACATCACCTTCTCACTAGTAGAATGAGGAGAAGGGAAAAAAGTGGGTAAATTAACAGACTGATTAAGAGACAACTCATTCATCACCTTGGGCATAAAAGGAGTAGTATGAAGGGAAACCCCATCCTTATGGAAAACTAAAAAAGGAGGACAAGCGATAAGGACTTGAAGCTCAGACACCAGTCTGGCAGAAGTAAGGGCTAATAAATATACAGTCTTCCAAGAACAGTGCTGTGAAGCTGAAGCTGCATGTTCAAAAGGAGCCTAGGTCAATTTTTCTAACAAAATTAAGATCCCAGGGAGGAGAAAGAGTCTTCCAGGGAGGTCTAATATGAAGGACTCCTTTAAGGAACTATTTAGCCTCAAATCTAGAAGCTAAAGGAGGTGATAAAGGCAGACAAGCAGAGATAGTTTTCTGTTAAGACCCACTTATCAGCCAAGTCAACCCAGCATTCAACAATTCACACATAAGATAGAACCAAACAAACATCCACAGAAAGTGGATCCAGTTTATGAGAAATATATCAAATAGAAAACCTGTTCCATTTGGATAAGTAGGATTTCCTAGATGTGGGCTTCCTGGCCTCCTGCATGACCTCAGGAAAAAAGGTCTCTCTATGTAATCAAAATCCTATTACCCACATTGTCAGTTAAACAGTGGACAGGTGAGGATAGATGAGAGATCCCTTGTCTTGTGTGAGTAGGTCCACCCTGTGAGGTAACTTGCAATGATTGCCCTTGGTTAAATGCAGAAGAGGGAACCAATGCGGTCTGGGCCAAAAGGGAATCATCAGCAGGATTTTGGGAGAATCCTGCTTTACCTTGAACAGGACCTTTAAAACAAAAAAATGCCAGACCGACTGTTCCAAAACTCCCAAACTATTTATTGCTAGCGCTTTCATTCATCCATAATATACAATGAACTTCATCAGACCTGATGAAGTTCATTGTATATTGTGGATGAACGAAAGCGCCAACAATAAGTCGTTTGGGAGTTTTGGAACAGTCGGTCTGGCATTTTTTGTTTTAATAGTTGGTTGAATTTTTTTGGTTTCTTGAACAGGACCTTTGGAATGACAGGAAGGTGAGGGAAGGTATAAAGAAGCATCCCCTTCCAAGAAAACGAGAGGGGATCCGCCTTTCAGACCAGAGGACCTGGGACTCTTGACACAAAACAGAAGAAGCTGTCTGTTCAGAGGGAAGGCAAATAGATCTACATGATGATTAACCCACTGGTGGACAATGTCCAGAAAAACATTCCTGTGAAGTATCCACTCATGGGATTGTGTTATAGACCTGCTCATACAGTCTGTCACAATGTTCTGACCTGAGGGAATATAAACTGCCTGAAGAGTCTTACTGCACTGGATAGCTAGTTTCCACACTAGAAGAGCTAACCAGCAAAGTAGGTAAGATCTCGTCCCTCCTTGCTTGTTGACATATTACATCACTGTGGTATTGTCTGTAAACACCTTGAGAGGCTCTAGGGAAAAAAGAGGATCAAATGTTTGAGCAGCCAGCAGAAGAGCTCTCATCTCCTTTGCATTGATGTGGTCTGTTTTTTGTTGAGGAGACCAAGGACCCTGCATCCTTATAGAGCAGAAGAATTCTTGCCATCCCACTTCTGAAGTGTCTGTGAACAGCTCCTGAGAGGGATGAGGGGGTTGAAAATGGAGCCCTGGCTTGACTGTATACTGCTGAATCCACCGCTGAAATTCCAGCTTGAGGCATGAAAGAAGGAGACCCAAGTAGTTCAGGGGATGAGGATGCTGAAACCAAACTGGCTTTAGAAACCACTGGTTTTCTCATGTGGAGTTTAGCAAAATGGAGCATAGGAATCGTGGAGGCCAAAAAACTAGAGCTCCCAAACTCCTTTGCTGTGATTAAGGCCGGAGGATGAAGGGACTGAAAGAAAGAAATGAGTCAAGGCCATGGGAGGAGGCAGGGATGCCAGCATTCGAATAGTCTGGATCCTGCACTCCAGAACTACATGATCTTGTGAAAGAGTCAGAAAGGACTTTTGGAAATTTATAGTGAACCCCAGGCTTTGCAAAAAGGAGATGGCAAATTGAGGATGCTTCAGTAGAATCTCTGGAGAGGTTGCCTGAAGCAGGAGATCATCTAAGTAGGGAAAGAATAGTTGTGTAAAATCTTACCATAACCATAGAGGTCCTTCTCTTCCATGTTGCAGTATTCTTGGTTTGGGATTTCCTGCCTCAGGCGACCCATAAGTCAGCTCCTATACAAAAGATTCAGCTTAGCTGCTGTAGTTGCGTGGGATGTTACACGCAGGGCCATAAATCAGGGGCCTTAAATGTGATGTTTGCACGCACAGACCTTAGAACTTGAAAGCCCAGTAGGACAGTTTGAAATAGAGTAGCAGGTGATGTCAACCATAGGATAAACTGCCATTTGGTGGCTGAATTGGCCATAGTTTAGGGTATAACCACCAGGTGACCTAAGACAGGTCAACAGTGAGGGAGAGAAGGATAGAAAAGGGAGTTAAGGTGGGTGGGAAGAAATACTGCAACATGGAAGAGGAGAACATCTGTGGTTATGGTATGATTTTACACAACTATTCTATGCCCATCTATTCCTATGTTGCAGTATGCTTGGTGTGGGAGAGTACCACAGCTTAGATGGAAGGAATGGAGGGGGTAGATGTAACTGATTCCACAAAGCCCTGCAGAATTGCTCTGGCAAATCCTGCTCATGCTCTGGAGACATTGTTTAGCTTGTAGTGTTTGATGAAAGTGTGAATGGTGGACCATGTAGCTGCTTCCAGGATGGATGCAGTGTCCAGGCCCTTTAGGAAGGTTTTGGAGGCTGCTACTGCCTGGTAGAATGAGCCTTTACTTCCTGTGGAAGTTTTTTGTCATGGTATGAGTAACATAGGCAAATATGTTTTCTTATCCAACATAAGATGATTTATTTGGAGACTACTTTGCCCAGGGCCCTGGGGCGGAAGGAACAAAAAGCTAATTGGATTTTCTTATGGAATTGGTTTTGTCTAGGTAAAACCTTAGCTGTCTAGGTAAAACATTAGCAGACAGTGCAGTATCCTTTCACTTTCATTGGTGGGAGAGGGGGAAGAAGGTGGGTAAATGAATAGATTGGTTTAAGGATATATTGTTGACCACCTTAGGCATAAAGGAAGGGTTGGTCCGTAAGGTTATCCTATCCTTGTGGAAAGTAGTGTATGGAAGGCAGGCCAATAGGGCCTGCAATTCTGACACCCTTCTGGCTGAAGTTATAGCCACTAGCAGTACCGTCTTCCACGTGCAGAGTAGCAGTACTAGCTGGTTCAATTGGGGACTGGGTGAGTTTTTCCAGAATGAAGTTCAGGTTCCAGGGTGGAAGGATGGGTTTTCTTGGTGGCCTGATGTGCAATACCCCCTTTCTTAGAATAGTTTGACAACGAGCCTGGCTAGTAGGGGAGGGTCTAGTGGCAGGCAGACTGAAATAGCTGAAAGGTGGACTTTCACTTAAGAGTATGACAGTCCCATCTTAATGAGTTGACACACAGGCAAGAACTAGGGGTGGATCTGCGAAGCATGGATCCCTGCCCTTGCCCAGACATCATTTGGAAAATCTTTCCCATTTAGATAAGTAAGATTTCCTTGTAGTAGGTTTCCTGGCCTCCCTCAGGACTGAAAGCACGTCCTCTGAGTAGTGGTGCCTGAAGGGAATTAAAAGTTTATCACCTACAACGTCAGGGCCAACATCTGCAAGTGTGGGTGAATGAGGGTTCCCTTTTGTTGTGTTGGTGTGTCAGAAGATTCACCTTGTGGGGTAACTTGTAATTGCCCTTGGCCAGAGAAAGAAGTAGGGGGAACCAGTGCTACCTTGGCCAATAGGGAGTCACCAGCAAGATTTTTGCTTTCTCTCCTGATTTTCAGGAGTACTTTTTGAATTAGTGGGAAGGGTGGAAAGGCATATAGAAACCGCCCACTCCATGAAATGCTGAATGCATCTATTCTCCATACTAGTGGAGAGTGGATCTTGGTGCAGAGGGTCTGCAGTTGTCTGTTTGGGGTGGGGGGTAAACATATCTACTTGAGGTGTGCCCCACCGGTGGACAATGTCTAGAAAGATACTCCTGTCAAACATCCATTCAGGATTTGGAGAGGATGACCTGCTGAGAATATCTGCTTGTTTGTTGTCCTGCGAGGGGATGTAGGATGCCTGCAGGGACAAGTTGTGCTGAGAGGCTAGGTCCCAGACTAGTAAGGTTATTCTACTGAGGAGGTAGGCTTCTGTCCCTCCTTGCTTGTTGAGGTTCCACATAACTGTGATATTGTCTGTTAGGATTAGGAGAGTACCTGATTGTAAAAGGGGAAGGAAGGCTTTCAATGCCAGTAGAACAGCTGTCATTTCCCTCATGTTGATATGTTTGTTCTTTATGGAAGGGTGCCACTTTGCTTGTACTCTGTAGCTTGACATTGTATAGCCCCATCTGCATACATGAACGGGTTTGGGGTGGGTAACTGCAGTGAAAGGCCCGGGTTCAGCTGAATTTGCTGAATCCACCATTTTAGTTCTTATCTTAGGCAGGGCAAGAGGGAAATTTCTTGCTCTAAAGGTGTTGGCGTTGTGACCATACATTTTTAGATACCTTTGCAGCTTTCACATGTGCATTCTGGCTAGTGGTAACATGGGAATGACGGCTGCCATTAGACCCAAGATTCCTAGGAATTGCCTTGCAGTTACCTGCTGGGTCTGTAAAAGGATTTTGAAGTATGTGGACAAGGAACTGACTTTGTCCATGGGAAGAAAAGCTTTCATTAAGTCTGTCCTAATCCTGCAGCCCCAAATGTTTTGCCTTGTTTTGGGGTCAAGGATGATTTTGGGATATTGAGGGTGAATCCCAGTCTTTGAAGTAGGGAAATGGTGAACTGTAAATGGTTTTTCAGTTTCCTTGTATTCTGCTAGAATAACGATGTTGTCAAGGTAAGGGTAAATTTTAATCCCTTGTGTTCTGCAAAAGGCTGTGGTAGGTGCCAGGCATTTTCTGAACATTCTGGGAGCAGTGGACAAACCAAAGGGCAATGCTGTAAATTGAAAGTGAGAGGAGGGGTCAGAAAACCTTAAGAATTTTCTGTGAGAAGGTTGTATGGGGATGCGCAGATAGGCTTCTTTTAGGTAGAGTGTGGCCATGAAATCCTGGGCTGGTAGCAGAGAGAGTGAAGTTCATTCTGAAGGTGGGAACCTTTAGGAAGAGATTTAGAAAAGAAAGGACTAAGATAGGCCTCCATGGTCCATCTTTTTTGGGTACCAGAAAAGTACAATTGTGTACACTTACCATAAATGCAGATGTTCGAGTGTATTCACTGTTGCAGTCATCACATTTGGGTTATCCCTGCCAGGGTAGCCCTCGGCTGCCCCAAATACCAGAGGTTTAGTATTTCTGTGTCAGTTGCTGTCACTTGAGGACTGATGTCAGGTTGTCAGTAGTATAAAGTAAGGCAGCAGAAGCCATTACATCAGTTTTCTTGCCCTAACCTATCAGTAGCCCCCAAGGTAGGTGGTCAGGTTCTAAGAACCCCACCAGTGGAAAATAAATACCAATATGTCCCTTGTAAGAAAAGAAAGACTGTAAAGGGGGATGGAGGGAGGGAAACCAGGACTGCAACAGTGAATACACTCGAACATCTATATTTATGGTAAGTGTACACAACTGTACTATGTTCTTCATGTTTCACTGTTGCAGTCATCACATTTGGGTAGATTCCTAAAGCTGAGGAAATGGGTGGAGGCAGTCAAGGAAACTAGGGGCTGGCTAGGATGCCCTGCAAGACTGCAGAGGCAAAACCTGCCCTGGATTTGGAGAAGAGAGGCAGGTGGTAATGATTGGTAAAAGTGTGATCAGATGTCCACGTGGCAGCCTCAAGGATGTCCCTGGTGGGGTCCCCTCTTAGGAAAGCTGCAGAGGTGAAGACTGCTCTAGTGGAGTGTGCCCTGACCCCCTTGGGGGGGGCTTTCCATGCTGTTTGTAGCAGAAATGGATGCAGTGTGATATCCATTTGGAAATGGTTTGTTTGGAGATGGCTTTGTCTTCTGCCCCTGTAGCAAAGCTATCCATCAACTGATCAGACTTTCTGAAGGATTTAGTTCTGTTCAGGTAGAATCTTGAGCTGTCTGTGCACATATAGAGAGTAACAAATCCTTTCCCCCTTGTTCTGGTGATTAGGAAAGAAGGTGGGCAGATAAATGATTGGTTGAGAGCCTCACTGGACACCGCCTTGGACATGAAGGTGGGTTAGTTCTGAGGGATACCCTGTCTGCATGGAAGATGACAAAGGGTTACACAGCCATGAGTGGTTGCAGCTCAGATACTCTTCTGGCTGAAGTGATGGCCAGAAGGAAAGCAGTCTTCCAGGAGAAAAATTTTAGCTCTGCAGAAAAAGCTGGTTCAAAAGGGGGGAGGGTGAGCTTTTCCAAGACAAAGTTAAGATCCCAAGCCGGCGTTGGTGCCCTTCTGGGTGCCTCAAGTTGCTAGCTGCTCTGAGGAACTGTTTGATCAAAGGGTGTGAGAAAAGGGGCTGCTCAGTGGGAAAGTGAGCAGAAATAGCAGAGGCATTCATTTTTATAGAGGAGGAGGAGAGACCACTGTGAAGTAGGTCAGCTAAGTAATCCAGGATGAGAGGGATGGAGGGCTGTGCCATATTGGCTCCCTTAGCCTGGATCCAGGTGCAGAACTTTTTCCATTTATCTGCATAAGACTTTCTGGTGCTAGGACGTCCGGCCTCAAGGATAAAATACAGAACCTGTTTACTTAGAGGGGCAGATTGGTTCGGGGTTAAGGAATAAGCTAAGCTGCCAAATTGAGTGTCTGCAATTTGGGATGAATGAATCCCCCCCCCCCCCTGGGTCAGGAGGTTGGGAATCTAAGGAAGATGCCATGGAGCAGCGGGGACAGGCTGCGCAGCAAGGGGTACCAGTGTTGTCGGGGCCAGACTGGATCTATAAGAATGGTCCTTGGTTTTTCCTCCCTTCTTTTGAGCAGTACCCTGTGGATGCGAGGTAGGGGAGGAAAGGCATAGACCGATAGATTGACCCAGGGGAAGGACAGGGCATCTACTTTCCAAGCCATGCAGTGATGCTCCCTAGTGTAGAATTTTCTGACCTGATGGTTGGCATGGGAGGCAAGGAGGTCGACCTCCGGGGCTCCCTATTTCTGAGTTATTAGGGTGAAGATACTTCTGTTGAGTTGCCACTCATGTGTGTCCAGAAGGTTTCTGCTTAACTGGTCTGCCAGAGAGTTGAGACAGCCTGGAAGGTATTGTGCTAATAGGTGTAGTTGCATGGAGGAGGCTGTGAGCCAAAGGGTCATGGCCAGCCTGCAGAGAGGGTAGGAGCGAGTCCCTCCTTGCTTGTTAATATACCACATCACACTGATGTTGTCTGTTTTGATTAGAAGAACCCCTGGAGAGAGAAGGGGTTTGAAAGCTATCAAGGTGTGCTGCACAGCCATCATCTCTTTTTGATTGATGTGCAGAGGGATTTCCTGTGGACTCCATTGGACCTGTATGCACCTGCTGTCCAGGTGTGCACCCCAAGAGTAGTTTGATGAGTCTGTGGTGAGGGTCTGGGGGCGGAGAGTGGGGAGAAGGGCAGTCCCTTGTTCTGGAAGCATGCTGTTGCCCAACAAAGAAATTCCTTTCTGAGACAAGGAATTATAGGTAGAAGAGTTCCCAGTCTTGAGTGTGTTGACACCAAAGGATCTTTAGGTACCATTGAAGTTTCCTCATGTGCAGTCTGGCATATGGAATGAGTAGTATGCAATATGCCATGAACCCCAGAGCTTGCAGGATCTTCCTTGCAGATAGCTTGGGCCTGGTGGCTAGTTGAGAGAAGTAGGTTGCCAGGAAAATTTGTTTCTGTGGTGTAAGGAATGCCATCTGGGATGCTGTGTCCAGATTTGCTTCCAGGAAGATTATCCTTTGGGTGGGCACCTGTTTGGATTTCTTTTCATTGACTGTGTATCCTAGGGAGGTTAGTAGTGCCTTTACAAATGCCAGGTACTTGAGCAGCTTTTCCTGGCTGTCTGCCTGAATAAGGCAGTCATCCAAGTATGGGTATATTTGAATATTTGTCTGCAAAAGGTAATGGCCAGGGCCAGAGCCAGACATTTTTTAAAAACTCTGGGAGCAGTAGATAAACCAAAGGGAAGGGAAACACAGAGAACTGAAAGTGCTGAGATCCTGCCCTGAAGCAGAGATATTTCCTGCATGATTCCCCAATAGGAATGTGGAGGTATGCCTCTTTTAGATCTTGGGTTGCTAGCTAAGCATCCTTGGAGAGCATGGGTAGCAGCTGCTGCAGGGTGAGCATTTTGAATTTTGGGATCACCAGAAAGGTATTTAGAGTTGATAGATTGAGTATGGGGTGCCAGGTGCCCTCTTTTCTGGGCACCAGAAAAGGTCTGGAGTAGAAGCCTTGGCCTATCTGTTCTGCAGGAACGTGCTCTAATGCTCTTATAGAGATAAGGGAAAGGATTTGCTTTTGAGTCTCTGCCCACTGATTTGGAGGTAGATCTGGGAACCCTTTTGGGTATGGAAGGAACATTTTTATCCCTGAGACACCATGTTCAGAACCCATTGGTCCTTGGTTATGGTGGCCCAGGTGCTTGAGTGAAAAGAGAGTTTTCCTCCTAGGGGCAAGTGAAGGTGGGGGGAGGAGGAGGGGAGTCATTGTGAGTTCTTACCATAAGGGCATAGGTTAGAACTCCCTGGTTTTGAAGTGGAGGTAGTCCACTGCTTAGATCCCTGCATTCCCTGGGTCTGCTGTCTGTGGAGTCGGTTTCCACAGGTCCTAGGATGGGCTGGCTTACTTGTAGCAGGAAAGGACCAGTGCTCAGAGGGACAATGCCTGCTGAACCTGCAGAGCTGGACTTGTAAGAATTCCTTAACTGTTTGCATAGATGTCGCTTTTTCTCCTATCTTTTTTAAGACCTCTTCTGCCTTAGTGCCAAATAAGTTATCTTTGTGGAAGGGGGCATCCAGCAATTTAGATTTGACATGGTCTGGCAGTGGTTGTTCTTTAAGCCATGTGTGTCTTTTAATGACAGATCCAGTGCCTGCTGCCCTGCAAGAAGCTTCTAGGGCATCAAAACCACAGTGCAAAGTGTGTTTAGTTACATGGCTTGCAGAATGCATTAAGTCTTGTAAATCTTTAGATTCTGCCCAAGCGGGTAGGGAAGACATTTTTTGTTTAAGGAGTTTCAGGGTATGCTGCTGAAGTTTCAGCATACGGAACTGACAATTTAGTGCCCTGATAGCAAGAGTAGCTGAGGTGAATACTTTTTTACCTCATCTGTCCAGTGCTCGGGAATCCCTACCTGAGGATGTGGGATTCTTAGAGGTTGCTTTAATCCATTTTGGCCCTGGAGAAATGACCTCCGGGTCAGCTGTTGGATTTTTAAAAAGATATTTGCGAGAGTCAAGGACTTTATAGTACCTGTCTGGTTTTCTAGGAGCAGGAGGTAGGGCGTCAGGAGTCGAGAGAACATCATCCAGGACTGGGGGGATGGCCAAGGGTCTGTGTTGTGGAAGATCTAAGAATTCAGAATCTCTCTTTAGACTGAGAGTAGTCCTGACAATTCCATTGGAAATGCTCCCTTAAAGTGTGCAGGGTTCCCCAAAGGAAAAATCCTCTGGGGAGAGTCTGAAGGAATGGAGTCCTCTGCATCAGAATCCTGATAAGTGGAAAGGGGTTGCATGACTTCATAGTCAGATGCATCAGATTCATTTGACTCTTGTTCAGACAAAACTTCAGGGGACAGATGTCTTTTCCTTTTGAAGGGGTAGCTTGACTTCCCCTGATCAGCATCATAAGGTCTTCCGCCATTTTAAGCATTTCAGATTGAGGCAAAGTAGCAGGCGCCTGAGACTGGGTCATTGGTTTCTTGGGTGTGGTTCGAACCCAGGGCCTAAGAAACTCTGCTTTAGAAAGAACGGCAGTCACGAAAGAAGACGTCAGTTTGTGTCGAGATTCGTTAGTGCTAAGGACTTCTTCGGAAGCTGGTGCCTGCTCAGTGGCTCCGGACCCATCCAAGTTAGAGAAGACCACAGGATCTTTAGTCGAAGAAGAGTCCTGTGGCATACCGGACTTTGAAAGGGTCTCTGTAGCTGCCTGTGAATCAACAGAAGCAGGCATCAGGGGCTGCGAAAGCGCCTCACTGAGTACAGGTGGGCTGCTGACTAGCTTAAAGGAAGTGACGGTAGGTTTGGACCTGTGCGGTCTGTCTCTGTCTTTATATTTTTTCGGAAGATCTGCTGTCGGATGGGTTACTGAAGATATATCAGAGTTCGAAGACTGTAAACAAAAATATCTGGCTATATAAGGGGCCCAACAACAGATAGTTCTGGCGTTGAACAGAACACAGAAGTGACAACGGGGGACGTCATGGTCTTGGCCTAAAGTGACGCAGTAACAGTGGAAGTCTCTGCGTGGTATTTGCTTTCCACAGGCGAGACAATTGTTAACTTTTTGACATCGGTTAGTGGAAGAAAAAAAGTATCCACAACATGGTACTTAACTTTAGAAGACTTCATCTTCAATTAGGAGACAAAAACTCAGGTAGCGGCCGACTGGCACTCGTGTGAACTGCTTCTGCTTCAGGCTCCACTGCAAGAAAGACTGATGTAATGGTGTTGGCTGCCTTACTTTATACTACTGACGACCTGATGTCAGTCCTCAAGCGACAGTAACTGATGCAGAAATACTAAGCATCTGGTATTCGGGCCGGACGAGGGCTACCCTGGCAGGGATAACCCAAATGTGATGACTGCAAAAGTGAAACAAAGAACATCAGTCTTGAGCAGAAGCCTTTTCCTTCCTGCCCTGTGGGGGACAGACTCTATAGTTCTCAGTTTCAGAATGTCTTGTAGAATCTGAGGGAAGAGTTATCTTAGATTTCTTGGGGGGAAGGGTATGCCCCTGAAAGGGGGTCTTTCTCTCCAAGAAATAAAGTATTCTTTTTGAACTATAGCCAGAACCCATTTGTCTGTAGTGATGGTTTTCCAAAAGGGGAGGCTGTGGAAGAGGCGGACAGACAGAGGAAATTGGGCAAGGCAGTCGCCCATTGTTGGGTCATCCTCTGTCTTGAAAGGGTTGTCTAGTGGGAGGTTGTGAGACAGGTGGCCTGGAAGGAGTTTGCCTTCTGGCCCCTCTTCTGTGCCTGGAAGAGGAAGGTCCAGCAGAAGAGGGGTTCCTTCTGACAGAGGTAATTTTTGCAGGGTAATTTCAGTAATATTTGGGAAAAGGAGACACAAGAAGGTACTTGATGTCTTGCAATTCCTTACTCTTTTCTTGTAGGTTTTTAAACAGGTCTGTTGATTGTTTACCAAACAATAGGTTAGGGTCTAGAGGAGCATCGAAGTCCTCTGGTAAATGTTGTAGGCGTAACCAGGAATATCTCCAAAGTACAGAGGCAGAGGCTGCAGACCATTCAGAGGCTTTTGCAGCATCATAACTACATCTAATGGAATGTCTGGTTACTTGGGCAGCCAGAGACAGTTTAGATGATATTATAGATTTAGTGGGAGGCTTGGCAGACAAGGTCCAGAGCATACTTGGTCATATGGGTTTGATAGTTGATGGCTCTGAAGGCCAGTGTGGAAGAGGTGTAAACTTTCTTCCCAATTCTGTCCACAGTTTTACTGTCCTTGTCAGTAGGTAGGAGAGAGGCAGATGGAATCAGTCTGGACTGTTTGTCTGGTGGATCTGCCAGGGGTGGTTTGACTAGGAATTTCTGGTCATCAGGCACTTTGTAGAATCAGTCTGACAACTTAGGGGGCAGGAGGCTGTGAGTCTGGGCTCTTGGATGATGAGAAGGTATCTAGGTAAGCAGGTATGGCAGAAAGGGAGGGAGATTCCATTTGCAGTAACTTAAAATATCTTTTGAGTTTCAGACATTTGTGAGGTGTCCCATTTGAAGTATTCCTTCATTTTTTTAATAGTCTCTCCAAAGGGGATATCCTCTGGAGTGGAGTCCTCTTCAATGGATTCTTCATCTGGGGAGTAGTATTCCTGAGGAGAGGCTGAGAGGCATATGAAATAGATTCATCTGAAGATGAATAATAAGCCTCTTGCTCTTCTTTCCTGTCTAAAGTAGTGGGACCAGGTGATAGAGGTAGGCCTAGGGCTGAGGAGAGGAAGGGTAGGAGGAGAAGAGGCTGTGGGGGCATACCTCCCAACGGTACCAAATTACTCTGTTTTTACAGAGTTTTGTGGTCCAAAACATAGGGTGCCATGATTCCCGAGTGGCACCCCTTAATTTCCGATTTCCCAGGCTGTTTTTTTTAACCCCCCCCCAGCTTTTTGAGCTGACATCATTGTGTGCATGATGACGTCAGCTCCATGAAACAGCCTGCCAACCTGTCAGAATTGAGCTCAGCTAGCTAAAACAACGTGTGCGCATACATTTCTGGCACCTAGTTGCCGTAAGCAAGAATGGAACAAGAGAAAGAAGCTGGGGAATGGTGGAACTTAATAGCTGCTGATACTGAGAGAGACAAACTGGGAATGGGAATGAGCTGCCATGAGTGAGATGAGCTGGGAATGAGCTGCCATGAGAGAGAGAATGGAGCTGGGCAAGACAAGCAAATGGAACTTGTGTGTAGCAAATGAACTTAGCTGCTGAGAGAGACGAGAAAAGTGTGAGACACACGGAACTTGACTTTGAATTTAGCTGTTTTTTCCCAGTGACTCGAGATAATCAAACATTTGGCAAATACAGGGCAGTTGAAGATTAAGCCCTCTGTGCCACGTGGTTAGAGTCTAATCTATACTTGTTGAAAGCCAAGTAGTACCTCATTTTTTTATGTATATTATGCTAACTCAGTGGTAGATATATTTGTGCCTGGAATTTGTGCTAACCCGGTTGGGGCTACTTGTGATAATTAGTCTGTAGCTTCAGCTGTCCCACAGCTTTCCTACATGCATGACAGCTGAACAGTGCCACTAGTGTTTATCTGTTGTGAGTGACCAGGAAAGAGGTTGCACATACAGTAGGGGACAGTTTTTACATATTATGCTGGACATAAGTTGCTATTTTGTGACCCATGGATGAAATTACTGTTGATCATGACATACTTCACTTTATTTATCAGTTAACAGAGTTTTCTTTTCTGCATTACAGGCTAGATTATCATACCTCTTTTTGACTGCTCCACAGAGTTTTAGATTCAAGTCTTAGCAGTGCTGTGTTTAACATAGATTGTATTAAAAGTTGCAGGAAATATGAGTGTTTATAATGGAGATAAGAAACATTTCTTCTATCAAGTCTTTCATTCGTATTAGGGATATCACCTTCAGTAAACTGATATTGCAGGTACTGCCTTATCGTGAGCATCTGCTCTAAACCTCAGTCCTTGTAGTGATTTATGGAAGCAGGCCTTGTTGGATGAGTGCCCACAACAGTTGTAAGTAAAGCATAAATCAGTTAGCAAAGTATTATTTTTTGATACTATGGTTTTGGAGATAAACCTTGAGAAAATATGGATTTGTTTTTGAATGTGCTGCTTGTTAGTATGGTCTGTTAAAAACAAGTAATCTCCGTGGTATCCGCTAAGTCTCAAAACAACCCATTAAAGTGTAGTGGGTCCAAAAACAAAACAGTGTAAGAAACTTCGCTGTGTGGAAGATTTTCAGTCCATATATTTCTAGTTAATCGCTGTATATTAATCAGATCAGACAATAGTAGTAGAAGTAGCGAACTTAAACTCATCTTAAGTCAAAACAAAAAATAATAATAGAAAATATATAATTGTACAGCATTACTAAGTATTCAAAAGTAATCCAAGCAAGACAGGCAGTCTGTTTCCAGTCAAAAACCCTTTATTAAGTACACAGTGCGCGCTTGGTTGTGAACTTTGCTACACAGGAAGCACTCAGGACAAAGATCCTTTTGAACTTACTGTTAAAGTGTTTCAGAGCCCCCATGTTTATTCTGCTGAATGATGTTAAGTCAAATTTGCTGTCTGATCTGTTATTCTATCATTCTGAGCCACTGGCTTACTTAAGCTTGTAGAACTGCATTAGTGTCGTACTAGCATCATTTTTTTTCTCCTATAACACACAATTTAAAGCATAAATGCAAACTGATATGCATTCTTTGTCTGTAACACTTTGGGACCCTGGGGGATTGTCTCTGGATCAGCAACAGAGCTTTTGTAAAGGAATTTGTGCGAGTCAGGCACTCTATAGTATCTATCTGGTTTGGCTGGAGCAGGAGGCAGGGAATCTGGATTTAGACTAGATTCTAAGTAAACATCATCCACAATGTCTAAAACTGGGGGGATAGCAAGTGGTCTGTGCTGGAGGAGTAAAAGAAACTCTCTGAGCCTTTTCTTTGAGTCGGAGTAGTCCTGACCTTCCCAGTGGAAATGTTCCCTCGTGGTATGTAAGGTTTCCCCAAAGGAATAGTCTTCAGGGAGAGAAGCTGAGGGAATGGAATCTTCAGCATCAGAATCTTCATAAGGGGGAAAGGAGCAATCCTGCTCCTCAGAGGAGCCTGAAAAAATAGAAACTTGATCAGAGGAGACATAATCCTCCTCTTGTCTAGGCCTTTTGTCGGGGGGGGGGATTGGGAACCCTTGATTAAAGAAATCTTCAGCCATTTTAAGCATCTGTTTCTTAGACATGGGGCCTTGAACTGGAGACTGAAGTGCAGTCTTTTTTGGTTTTAGAGGAGTCTTAAGCTTAGCATAAGATTTTATGGTGAGAGTAGTCGGTCTGAAAACACCTTCTGAAACCGAAGGTGTTTCTACAGCACCGGCTTCACCTTCTGCAATGTCGTTGGTAGGGCCTAAAGAAAATGGCTGCGTCGGCCTAGAACTCTCTGCCAGAGAATCCGAAGTGGTCTGAGGTTCCAATTCTGCAGTAGCCAGGGGCTGTGTAGGTGCCTCACTGAAAACCGGAGAACCGGCGACCGGCCCAGCCGAGGCCTCGGAGTCTGGCTTGGATCTAGGCTGCCTGTTTTTATCTTTGCGTTTTTTATGCACGCCGGTAGTCGGTTGCTCCAACGGCATAGTGTAATTAAATTTCCTACCGAAGTAGTGTCGTGCGAAATCAAAGTGTCGCTTTATAGTTCGCTTATTGAACCTAGCACAAAACCGACAACCAGTAACGTTGTGGTCTGGGCCTAGGCAAGGTATACAATAAGAATGAAAGTCCTTATGAGGTATTTGCTTCCCACAAGAAATGCAATTGTTAACTTTTTCTGACATCGGACTGAGGCAAGAAAAGGTTCCCCAATGGGGTACTTAGCTTTGAAGACTTTGGACTGAAACTCGATTCGAAAATCTCAGGTGTCGGCCGACCGGTACTTGCGAAATGCTTCTGCTTCGGGCACCGCGTGGCAAGAAAGACTGAAGAAAATGGAGTCGGATGCCTCTTATATACCCCTGGCACACTGAAGTCAGGGAAGAAGTGACAGCAACCGACGCCGGACCAAGACTTTGGAATTCGGGCCGACTGTGGGACCTCCTGATGGCAGGATAACCCAAGTGTGATGACTGCAGCAGGGTAACACGATGAACATCTGCCTGCAACATTCCCTTACTGGGATGTGCAAATAAGCCTCCTTGAGATCCAAAGTTACCAGCCATGAACCCTTGCCCAGCATTGAAGGGTGTGAGCATCTTGAATTTGGGAATCACCAGAAACGTGTTTAGAATGGACAGATCCAGAATAGGGTGCCAGGTGCCCCCTTACTTGGATACCAGAAAAAGCCTTGAATAAAAACAAAAAATTATCTACAGTACACACGTGTGGGATCCTCATGGAAAGCACCAGAGAGACTCCCAAAACAAAGGAATAAACAAGCTTATATACTGGTAATATTGCTGACAGTACAAAAATATAAAAATGAACCAATTAGACCATTATACAGGGCAATTAACCAATCAAAGGTTTACCTGTAAACACAAGACAATTCACTTCATCATATCTCTAGGCAGAGAGAGAAAATCAGATGCACTTCCATAAAAGGCACATTTCCTGCTTTCAAGCAGATACTTGTTTTTCAGTATTTTCTCATTGCTCAGTGTTCATTCAAAGTTCACAGTATCTTAATACATACAGTCACATACTCAATTCACTCAAACACATGCTTTTGGCTGTTCATATTCTACAATCCCCCATTTGATGCTGTGTAAGCATCACCATTTAACCTATCATACATTTGTTCCAAATCTAATATAACCATGCTACTGGTCTTTTCATCATTGGAAAACATTGTCATTTCATCGTCTACATTCATAGCTGCTGGCATATAAAACTTAGGCACTATCTTCACAGTTTTTGAAGACATTAATTTCAAGATCAGTGCTTTGATTAGAAATAAGACAAGAAAAGCAACAATTGCCAATACTGCAATTAATAAAATCAACTTCAACAGTCCACCTCCACAGCCTGAGAACAGATTGGTTAACCATGCCCATGTTGAACTATCAGCCTCTTTGGCCTTTGAGAGTTTGGAATTTCTTTGAATCAATTCAAGATAACTTTCAATTTTGTGCTGATTGTCAGGAATAAACGTACAGCACTCCTCCTGGATTAAAGCACAAGTTCCTCCTTTCACCGTAAGGGTGAAATCGAGAGCCATACGGTTTTGAAGTACTACAGCTCTCATAGCGGTCAATTCATCATTCACTAGTTCTAAGGCAGAAAATGTAGCATTGCTTAATATTTCAAGCAATTTAGATAGCTTTCACAGTTCGCAAATTGATTTCACTGCTCCGTATGACGGAATTATACCAGCCCATGATATGACGTCATCACCCAAGTCCATATGGGGCAGTCCTTTGGTGCTAGCATGAGCTAAATCATGGTGATAGATCCATGAAGCATCAACTCGACCTACAGGACTGGCAGGTTTCTTGACCTCTCGAACGTTCTGAATTTTTCCTTTAGGTAATGCAGATACATGTTGAATAGCCGGGACTAGGTAACCCAGGAAGCAGCTGCCAGACCAGTTTCCTGGTAGCCATTTATATGCTTTTCTTCCGCATACAAAATAACAATTTTCTACTTTAATGGTGATATTGATAGACTTGAAGTGATCCCCGGTGTCCTGCAGTCCTTGGAATATTTTCCAATAGTCGGTTTCTATTTTCTGGGAAAAGTTAGCTATAGAGTTTTTAACAAGTCTTTTTATAGGTGAGAAATCTGTTACACAACCCGAATTGTCTGCAGTGCAGTTATGTACCACTGTTTTGTTACAATGGCTCCACCCTACTCTAGTTTTACCAAGTTTTTGAAAACACACAGTTCCGTTTTGGCAGAGGGACAACTGTAATGCTATCTTGTCCTTTGAAATAACATTTGATGTAGCATAGATCAGATTCATCCAGGTTTCATTAACCCCTAAAGGGACTACATTTAGCATAAATCCCCCATGAACAGTAGGAATAGCAGTGCAAATCTTGCAGTCAAAGACATTGAGGGATGATGCATATGTGTATTTAATAGCTTGGTAGGTGTTGAAAGGTGGATGCCATGTAGCTAGTTTGGCATGAGGCATAGTTGGAGCAGGAAATAAAAATGGCCACAGTAAAAATAACAAAATGACAAGAATAACCACCAAAATAGCTGTGCAGTGCTTTTGTGGAAATGGTGGTTGCACTTGTATTGTTTCTGGAGGATGATGTTGTCCAAATGGATAAACATCAGGCATTGTCAGGTGCTAGTACAGTATGGCTTCGAGTACGAGTAACAATAGGTGGAGAATCGGGAGGTGCAAAAGGTAGAGGCTGTTATCTTCAGAAGGGGTGACCTTCTTGACGTGCGATATGTGAATCCAGGTGGGTGAGCCTTGTAGTCACACCGCTGATGTCGTCAGTAGAACCAGGAAGGGCCCCTTCCAGCGTGGTTGAAGCACTTTTTTTCGAGAGAATGACTTGACGTATACCCAATCTCCTGGTTGTACTGCGGAGGACAGGAAAGGATCAGGGATATGTTGGGCTGCTGCTACCTGGCAGTGATGAAACTGTAAAAAAGAGACAAGTGCAATATGCAAGAATATCACGATCAAATGCATCATACTCAGAAAAGGGTGGTGGTGGAGTCATGGGCATACACATAGGGCGGCCTATGAGGATTTCATGAGGAGAAAGACCTTTAGTAGGATGCACTTGCGCTCTCATAGAGAGTAGGGTTAGAGGTAGGGCCTGTATCCAAGTGAGGCCCGTTTCAGTAGTAATTTTAGCCAATCTGGTTTTCAGTGTCTGATTCATGCGTTCAATAATACCTGATGCCTGTGTGGTCTATATGGACAATGAAATTTTAGAGTGATGCCTAACATTTTACAGAGTGAATCAAATAACTGAGCAGTAAAATATGTTCCACGGTCTGAATATACTTGACAGGGAACACCAAAATGAGGTATCAATTCATAACAAAGTTTCTTAGCAACTGAAATAGCATCATTCTTAACACATGGGTAGGCTTCTAACCACCCAGAAAAACATCAACAACAGTTAAAACATATTTGAAATGAGCACAAGGTGGAAGTTCAATAAAATCCCATTGCAAGGTGCAAAATGGTCCCAATGGTTTTGGCAGTGGTTGTGCGGGAGCCATAGTGCCTTTTGAAATGTTATACTGTAAACAAATGGAGCACGTGCTCAAAAAATGCTGCACAGAAGCAGAAAGTCCTGGGGCAAACCAATCCTTTTGGATTTGTTTTACTAATGCTTGTACCCTGACATGGGCTGGAAAATGATACACTTTAATAAGAGAATTTAACATGGACATTGGGCAGACCAATCTGCCATCTGGATGCTGCCAAATGAGATCAGAGTGTTTAAAACAACCTTGAGCCAGCCATGTTCTTCTTTCTGATTCTGGGACTTTATCCTGTAAAGCTTTTAACACTGTGGTATCAAAAGTAACCATTGGTTGCAGAGGCTGCAAAAAATGTCCCTGAACAATGTGTGAGAGAGCAGCCTGTTTAGCAGCCCAGTCAGCTAAATTATTGCCCTTAGTTTCAAAAGAGTCATTAGATTGATGGGCTGCACATTTAACAACAGCAAGTTCAGATGGTAACAAGTCTTGTAGCAAGTTATTGATATAAAAATGTTTAACGGGTGCCTCAGAAGAAGTTAAAAACCCTCGTTCTTTCCACAGTATACCAAAATCATGAACACCACCATGGGCATAACTGGAGTCAGTATATATAGTAACAGACTTGTCCTTAGCTATTTTGCATGCATTCGATAATGTCACTAGTTGTGCAGCCTGAGTAGAAGTGCCTGGGGCTAATCGTGCTGACCTTAAAACTTCATTCTGAGTACAGGTTAGCAAGGTTAGAAATGGAATGGCAGCTTAGGCTCAATGCTACCAGGCGCCCTGGGCCAAATGAATGTGTCACCATAAAGCCTCAGTTAAAATACTTAAGTAGTGTTATTTAGAGGAACTGCAATTTTATATTACATTTTTATATGTATACACATGTAATGTATGACTATTATAAGTTTATTAAATGTTATGAATTGTTTTTTTAAACTAATACTTGGTTGTAAATGTATTCTTAAGAAATTGTCTGTTTGATTGATTTATTGATTAATTGGATGGGTGGGGAGAATGCATTCTTGCTTTAAATGTGGAGTGTTTTTTATGGAGTGTTTTACTGTCAGACTCTGAAGAAGCCAGGTTGCTGGTGAAAGCATATGCTTAGTCTGTTGTTGGTTGAATAAATCTTCGTGTTTCAGATCTCGAGTATTCATTCAGTGCACACTGTGGTTCGAATTTCATTTTATTTTCTTGGTTGAACCTTTGTTGGTTCTGGTGGACTGTTTAATTGTTATCGTGGTTCGACTTGGTGTTTGGTGAGTGAGGCAAAGACTTGAGACATGGAGAAAATATTGCAGGAACTTACTGCAGTGATTGAGAAGCTAAAGAAAGTGCACTGTGAAGGGAAATGTGAGGCTAGTGGTGAGTAGACAGCGGACCTACTGACACGCAAATGGATTTATATACCCTGCATTCTCCTGGTTCAATTTCTCCAGGTTCCATTGCTCCAGGGCAGAGAAGCGTTAACCCAGCTTCCTACAGCGGAGTGGTGAGTGGCGCTCAACGAAACCAGGAAGTTGTGGTTACATCTGAGCCAGCGTCACCTATAGCAGTACAGAGTCGTCTAGGAGACAGGATTTGTCGGCTTGGTTTGAAACGCCGGACTTTGAAGCTTCAACGGAGGTCTTTGAGCAACGTGGAGATATCGTGATATGGACAAAAGCAGTCATCTTCCTTCTCTTAAAGGCAGATATCCCAGTACGAAAAACTAAGTAGAAAATATAGAGCGATGCAATTAGACAACTTGTTCCTGATTAAATCGAGGGGGCTTAACCAAGTCCCTAAGGGTTTACGTTTATGGAAGTTGCCGATGGGGGTAGAAATGGATTCTGACATTTTTCAAGACCTGGTTGAACTGTTTCAAAAAGCAGGTATGGAGCTTCTTGATTTAATCATTCGGAACAATAACAATAGACTCAATGTTTTACGTGAAGAGATTAGTAAGCTTCACTTTAGTATTACATCTGACATTGTTTTTACAATATAAAGTGAATTTTGAAAAAGTTTTTAAAAACATTGAGGCTTTTGTGGAAAAAAACAGGGCCATTAAACACAAAAAAATTGGCCAGGGATGCTGCAGATTACAAAAATAAAGCAAGCTGTCCAATCGGGTAGAAAACGTGTTTAATTTCAATGGTACTAATCATGAAAAGATATTGGTGGTGAAGATATGGATGTGACACAGGAATTGTATGTGGAAGAAGGGGATGATTTTTAGGAGTCAGCAGGTTTTCCTGCGAAGGTCGGAGAGGCTCTTGAACAAGCAGCCACAAACGGCCAAATCTCACGTCAGCATCCAAGAAGAAGGAGGGTGAACTATTAAATCCTGGTAGATGTAAAAAAATGTTGTTACCAATCGTTAGACTTTAATGTATGTTTTCATTTTGTGTTGGAGTTTCCTACCTAGTCTGAATTTTTTACTGAAAAACAAAGTCACATGCAGAATATAAGTGATCAAAATTTACACCACACAAATGAGTATATTTTGGACAATGTAAAGCAAGTGCAGTACAGAAGTTTTGATGTAATGGGAAATTGTAGTAAGACACAGGATAGCAATGTAAATATGTATGTGCCTGTAACTCATAATGAACCCAACAATATTTGTTTAAGTCAAGAATTTGCTTCAGCTAACACTGATGTGTTGGATGTATGTACTTCTTCATTATCATGTGACATTGTTAGAAGCAAAGGCTTCACAATATATAATTACACTGAAATGGATATTAGTGATGTGTATTTTGAACTGTTTAGCAAAGGTACAAACTTTGTGCCAAATTTCAAGCTAGATATTGCTACAAGTTTTACTAAACTTAAAGTTATATATTAGGAGCTTAATTTGCAATTATATTTTGCTGGTCAGGGTTCATGTGCTATGATGTCTACAGACGAGAACGTGATCTTTAGGGATCAAAAAAGTTGCTTCATGCCTCCCATAAACTCAGAGATCACTGGATTTGAACAGATGGTAGAATATGAGTTTAGGAAAATCTGTAGGCAAAAATCTGAGGTCAAGGATAATTTATCAGAGAATGAAAGAAAGGTTATACAAGAATTATGGTCAACACAGAAGGTTAGATGTATGAAACCAGACAAAGGGGAGGAATGGTCATCATGAATAAAATAGACTACAGTAGTTGTATATTCAGGTTGCTTGGGGATGAAAAACACATACACTAGAGCATCAATTAATGAAACTAATAGAGCATATAGAGGAATAGACATGTTTTTGTTTGATGCTTTACATCAAGGAGTTATTAATGAGGTTGAGTATGAGTTTCTATGTGAAGTTTCCTACTATGCCCAAGCTTTTGGAATCCCAAGGTCCACAAAGGGACAGAAATGTGCAGTTTAGACCAATTGTTTCTGCAAAAGGGTTCAAGACAGAACCAATGGCTGCATTTTGGACCATTTTTGTAAAAAGCATTAATGGATGCTGACCACATACTAAAGGATTCGTGGCATTGTTTGGAAAGGGTAGGAAGTGTTAAGGGCATTGGGAATGAGATGTTTGGGTTTTTGACCGTTGATGTCATTAACTTATTCTCAGTGATACCACATCAAACTGGGCTGGAACTGTTTTATGACAGTCTTTTGACTAGTCCCAGTTTTGATAAAGAAAGACTGGAGATATGTCATGACTTGATGGAAATCATACTACATAATAACTTTATACAATTTGATGGAGAGATCTATCAACAAAAGGCAGGGGTAGCGATGAGTGCCCGTTGTGCCCCTGTCTATGCTAATTTAGTGCTATGGGCATGGGAAAAGCAATTTGTGTTAAACTCAAAGTACAAGGCAACATTCTTTTTGTACTGTAGGTTTTTAGATGACCTCCTTATATTTTGGAAAGGGGATGAGGAAAGGGGTAAGGAATTTTGCTCTTACATTAATGAAACCACAGATTTCCTTAGATTTACACACACCTGGAACAAAGAGAGAGTAAATTACCTGGACATTACCTTATTCAAGACCAAAGAAGGACTGGTGAGTACAATTTACAGGAAACCTAGTTATTCAAACTCGATGCTGCACTACACGTTGTCACCCTCTGCACCAAAGGAGAGGTAGTTAAGGCCAGATGGTCCCGGCTATGTAGATTAATCAGTAATGATGATTTATTTAAGAAGGAAATTTATACATTGATTGGAATGTTTGTTGACAGGGGGTACCGCTATCAATGTTAACTAACATCAAAAAGAAGTATAGAAGAAGAAGAAACAAATATAGTCCTATTCTAAGAGGGCAAGGGAGGAGGGTGCAAACATAGGTAGTAGTGTCAGCACATTGAATAAAACAAATAAAGCAAAATTTGTTTTAACATACAATGAAAAGAGCTAATGAACTAGGTTCTAGTCTCAGAAATTTGTGGAAATATTTTCTGAGTAAAGATATTAAAATGATCCTAGGTGATACCCGTGATTGTCTATGGATGGAAAGGAAAGAACTTGAAGAGTATACTTGAAAGAGAGGGTAGAAGCAACACTAGATCTGCCATGAGCAAATGTGGTTCCTGAGGATGTAGATACATAGCAGTTGGGACGCAAGTGTAGTGGGGTATCAACGTCGATATCTTGTCCAGGTGCTTGTAATTGTAGCACCAAGAATTGTAGATATCTTGCTTCGTATGTCATGCGATGCATTTTATGTGGGCATGACTACAAGCTTGAAAACAAGAACAGGGGAACATGTCAGTTCAATCAGGAGAAAGGATGAGCACAACGCACTTTATTTGCATAGTGAAGTATGTGGGAATTTCAACAAATTTTTATTTTTTATTATAGATAGGGTTGTCTAACATTCAGTGTGATGCACAGAACAGGGTAGCAAGGTTAGAAATGGAATGGCAGCTTAGGCTCAATGCTACCAGAGCGCCTGCCCAAAAAAAAAAGTGTAAAAACCAATTTTTTAAAATTTTTTTTAAAATGCTTAAAATTTTTTGTTTTAATTTTTTAAAAAAAATTTTAAATTTCAAAATTTTTATTATTTATTATTGTGTAAAAGACAAATTTTTTATAAGTTTAAAATTTTAAAAATGGCAATTTTTTTTTTAAAAACAAAATTTTTGGTTTGTAAATTTTTCTGGTTCCCTTTAAAAATTTTGGGTTCGAAAA